>NC_044981.1:120527622-120827622 GCF_008728515.1 Papio anubis
GTTTGGCTGGATATGAAATTCTGGGTTTAAAATTCTTTTCTTTAAGAATGTTGAATATTGGCCCCCACTCTCTTCTGGCTTGTAGAGTTTCTGCTGAGAGATCTGCTGTTAGTCCCATGGGCTTCCCTTTGTGGGTAACCCGACCTTTCTCTCTGGCTGCCCTTAAGATTTTTTCCTTCCTTTCTACTTTGGTGAATCTGGCAATTATGTGTCTTGGAGTTGCTCTTCTCGAGGAGTATCTTTGTGGCGTTCTCTGTATTTCCTGAATTTGAATGTTGGCCTGCCCTACTAGGTTGGGGAAGTTCTCCTGGATGATATCCTGAAGAGTGTTTTCCAACGTGGTTCCATTTTCCCCCTCACTTTCAGGCACCCCAATCAGACGTAGATTTGGTCTTTTTACATAATTCCATACTTCTTGCAGGCTTTGTTCATTTCTTTTTATTCTTTTTTCTTTTGGTTTCTCTTCTCACTTCATTTCATTCATTTGATCCTCAATCGCTGATACTGCTTCTTCCAGTTGATCGAGTCGGTTACTGAAGCTTGTGCATTTGTCACGTATTTCTTGTGTCATGGTTTTTATCTCTTTCATTTCGTTTATGACCTTCTCTGCATTAATTACTCTAGCCGTCAATTCTTCCACTTTTTTTTCAAGATTTTTAGTTTCTTTGTGCTGGGTACGTAATTCCTCCTTTAGCTCTGAGAAGTTTGATGGACTGAAGCCTTCTTCTCTTATCTCGTCAAAGTCATTCTCCGTCCAGCTTTGATCTGTTGCTGGTGATGAGCTGCACTCCTTTGCCGGGGGAGATGTGCTCTTAATTTTTGAATTTCCAGCTTTTCTGCCCTGCTTTTTCCCCATCTTTGTGGTTTTATCTGCCTCTGGTCTTTGGTGATGGTGACGTACTGATGGGGTTTTGGTGTAGGTGTCCTTCCTATTTGATAGTTTTCCTTCTAACAGTCAGGGCCCTCAGCTGTAGGTCTGTTGGAGATTGCTTGAGGTCCACTCCAGACCCTGTTTGCCTGGGTATCAGCAGCAGAGGCTGCAGAAGATAGAATATTGCTGAACAGTGAGTGTACCTCTCTGATTCTTGCTTTGGAAGCATCCTCTCAGGGGTGTACTCCACCCTGTGAGGTGTGGGGTGTCAGACTGCCCCTAGTGGGGAATGTCTCCCAGTTAGGCTACTCAGGGGTCAGGGACCCACTTGAGCAGGCAGTTTGTCCCTTCTCAGATCTCAACCTCCGTGTTGGGAGATCCACTGCTCTCTTCAAAGCTGTCAGACAGAGTCGTTTGCGTCTGCAGAGGTTTCTACTGCTTTTGTTGTTGTTTAGCTGTGCCCTGTCCCCAGAGGTGGAGTCTACAGAGACAGGCAGGTTTCCTTGAGCTGCTGTGAGCTCCACCCAGTTTGAGCTTCCCAGCGGCTTTGTTTACCTACTTAAGCCTCAGCAATGGTGGGCACCCCTCCCCCAGCCTGGCTGCTGCCTTGCGGTTAGATCGCAGACTGCTGTGCTAGTAATGAGGGAGGCTCTGTGGGCGTGGGACCCTCCCGGCCAGGTGTGGGATATAATCTCCTGGTGTGCCTGTTTGCTTTAAGTGCAGTATTGGGGTGGGAGTTACCTGATTTTCCAAGTGTTGTGTGTCTCAGTTCCCCTGGCTAGGAAAAGGGATTCCCTTCCTCCTTGAGCTTCCCAGGTGAGGCGATGCCTCGCCCTGCTTCAGCTCTCGCTGGTCGGGCTGCAGCAGCTGACCAGCACCGATTGTCCAGCACTCCCTAGTGAGATGAACCCAGTACCTCAGTTGAAAATGCAGAAATCACCGATCTTCTGTGTCACTCACGCTGGGAGTTGGAGACTGGAGCTGTTCCTATTCGGCCATCTTACTTCGCCCCTGTCTTTTTTTTTTTGAGAAGGAGTCTTGCTGTGTCACCCAGACTGGACTGCAGTGGTGCGATCCATTGTACCTTTAAAGAAGTCTTCAGAGTATGTAATGTAAGCCCTCTGTCTGTTTTTGTTTTTATTTTTGTTTTCCTTTGATTTTTCAAAATTGTGTTGGCTATTCTAGATCTCCTGTATTTACATATAAATTTTAGAAACATCACGTCAATTTTTATATAAGTTTCCTAGGATTTTGACTGGAATTATATTGAATTTACAGATCGGTTTATAATGACCAAAGTTACAAATAAGTAAGACTTCCAAGCCATGGATGTGACATGGTTAATTTTTCCACTTAAAATGGTACAGTGGCTCATGCCTGTAATTTCAGCACTTTGGGAAGCCGAGGTGGGTGGATCACCTGAGGTCAGGAGTTTGTGATCAGCCTGGCCAACATGGTGAAACTCCGTCTCTACTAAAAACATAAAATTAGCAGGGTGTGGTGGCACATGCCTGTAATCCCAGCTACTTGGGAGGCTGCAGCAGGAGAATCGTTTGAAGCTGGGAGGCGGAGGTGGCAGTGAGCCAAGATTGTGCCACTGCACTCCAGCCTGGGCGACAGAACGAGACTCCATCTCAAAAAATAAAAAATAAAAATTAAATAAAAATTAAAATAAAAAATCTTTAATTATTTTCATCACTGTTATGTAGTTTTCATTGTGCAGGTCTAGCACATATTTTGAAAAATTTATCGCTATGCACTTCATATTTTTGATTCTATTGTAAATGATTTTTTTTTACATTTAAATTTTATTTTTTATTACTCTACAGAAAAATTATTCTTCATAAGTTTATTTATTTATTTATTTAAGAGACAGAGTCTTGCTCCGCCAGCCAGGCTAGCGGGCAGTGGCACAATCATAGCTCACTGCTGCCCCAATCTCTTGGGCTCAAATCATCCTCTCACCTCAGCCTCTGGAGTAGCTGGGACTACAGGCAGGCACCACCATGCCTAGCTAATTTCCTTATTTTTTGCAGGGGGGGGTCTTGCTGTATTGTCCAGGCTAATCTCAAACTCCTAGACTCAAGCGATCCTCCTGGCTCCACCTCCAAAAGTTCTGGGATTACAGGCATGAACCACAGTGCTTGGCTTATAAATTTAATTTTTTGGAACATTCTTTAGAATTTTCTATGTATGTGATCACGTCTGTGAGTAAAGATATTTATTATTTTGCAATTTATATATTGTTTGTGTTATTGTACTTATTGAATAAATATATATTTAGTATGTATATGTTTATTTTGTTTTTGTCTTATTGAATTTTAGTTCAACGTTAAACACAAGTGGGAAAAGTAGAGAGCCTTGCCTGTTTTGAGACTACAGGGGAAATTGTTAATTCCTGTAGGTTTCTTTAGATGCTATTTATCAAGCTTAGGTAGATCTCGTTTAAAGTGAGAGGTTTAGGGTTTTTGGTTTGTTTCATTATAAATGGGTGTTTATAATATAACTTTTCATTTCAGGGATAAATCCCGCCTAACATGATGTATTATTTTTATATATATTGCTGAATTCTATTTGTAAATATGTTTTTGCTAAGAATTTTTAATATCAACATTATGCTGGCCTCCTTACATGAAATGGCAAATATTCTCTTCTAATTCTTAAAAAAGATTTTGGAGTATTATTTCTTCCTTAAAGATTTAATGGAATTCACCGCTGAATTCATCAGGGCCTGACATTTCTTTATGGGAAGGTTTTGGATTTAAAATTTTAAAAATCCATATATGGATAGTTATATTTTTTGTTTGTGTCTGTCAATTTTTAGTAGTTTGGAATTTAGAAATTTTTTCATCTAAGTATCAAAAACTTACTGACCTAACATTGTTCTGGATGTTTCCTTATAATTGTTTCAAGGTTTTACTATAATTTCCCTTTTCTGATTTATCTTATGATTTTCATTTTCTCCCTTATTATCTCATATTATCAAACCAGAAATTTATAAGTTTTATTAATCTTTTCAAAGAAGGAGATTTTGGTTTAATTGATTTTCTCTATTGTCTTTGGGTTTTATATCACTGTGTTTTATATTCGTATTTTTATTTGCATCCTTCTATTTAATTTGTATTTAATGTATCTTTTAAAAACTTCAGGCTGGGCGTGGTGGCTCATGCCTGTAATCTCAGCACTTTGGAAGGCCGAGGCGGGTGAATTGCATGATCAGGAGTTCGAGAGCAGCCTGGCCAACATGGTGAAAACCCATCTCTATTAAAAATATAAAAAATTAGCTGGGTGTAGTGGCGGGTGCCTGTAATCCCAGCTATTCAGGAGGCTGAGGCAGGAGAATCGCTTGAACCCAGGAGGCAGAAGTTGCAGTGAGTCGTGATCGCGCCACTGCACTCCAGCCCTGATGATAGAGTGAGACTCCTTCTCAAAAACAAACAAACAAACAAACAAACAAACAAAAAACCCAACAACTTCAGAAAATGAACAGTTAAAATTACTATATAATGTCTTTTCTAACATAATATTTAGAACTTCCAATATTCCGCCAAACACTGTTTTAACTGCTTTCCACTTATTTTGATAAGTTGTAATCGCAATTTTGTTTAAAGCAGTTTTTAATTTCCCAGGTATTTTTTTTCTTTGATCCATGGGTTAATAAAAGTATGTTGTTAATTTTTCAAACATTTGGATGTATCCCTGATATCTTAATTTTATTAATTTCTAGTTTAATTCCATTGTGACCAGAGACTATAGTCTGTATGATTTCAATCCTTGAGACTTTCTTATGGACCTCTTTTGGTGAATGTTACAACGATCTCTTTTGGTGAATGTTACACACGCACTTGAAAAGAATGTCTGTTCCGTTGTTGCTGGGTGGAGTATTCTATAAATATCAATTAGTTCAAGTTATGTATTAATAATTTATAATCTTCTGTATCCTTTCTGATTTTCTATTTACTTTGTCAGTTTAGATGCTATTACTGAGAGAGAAGTGTTGAAATCTTTAGCTATAATAGGATGTATTTCTTTTTTCAATCTACCAGGTTTTGCTTCATGCATTCTGAATCTCTATTAACTGGTGGCATACATATTACAACTATTATGCTTCATGATGAAATTATACTTTAAACATTATGAAATGTCTCTTTAATCTCTGTCATCATTCCTTGCTGTAAAATTGACATGAGTTTTCTCATATTAATATAGTCAATTGAGCTCTCTGATGCTTACGGTTTGCATGATACATCTTTTCCCATTTATTTTCTATAAAATATTTAAGATTTTAAAATATTAAACCTTTAAATATTTAAAAATGTTTAAAGTGGGGGTTCTTGTTAATAATTTGGTCTGGCTTTTAAAAAACACATTTAGACAATCTCTTATGTTTTTGGAGTGGCAAGATCTCTTGTATTTATTGTTAACTATTGATATGTTTGGGTTTGGTTCCACTACCTTGTTATTGTTTCTATTTGTTTCATCTGTTTTTGTTCTCTTTTTTCCTTTCCTGCTACCTTTTGTATTAATTGAATGTCTTATGATTCCAGTTAATTTTGTTCGTTTGCTTGTTAAACCAAAATTGTGTTGCTTTTTTAAACTGGTTGTTTTATATTTTATAATACACAACTTTAAGTTATCACAGCAAACTTCAAATGATAACATACTTTACCTATATTACAAGAATCTTATAATAGTATACTTCTACACTTGATTTGATTTGCCAAGTTTTATCAATTTTATTGTTATTTTCAAGAGTGATCTGGGATTTATTTTACTTTGTTTTCTAAAATGTTACTTTTTACCTATATCCTTATTAAATTATTTTTGTTTATCTTTGTTTAATAAGTTCTTATGTTTGCTTTTTGAATTACATTTATTGTTTCCTTTTTTATAATAGATTTATTTTCAGCTGTCAATTTTCAGTGCAATACAAATTTGCTCATATCTCATAGGTTTTAATATGTAGCATCTCACTTCTTGTTCATATAAATAGTCAGAAAAGCTTCAGTTTAAGTTATCTTATTTGACCCAAGAGCTTTTTATGAAATGGTTTTAAATAGCATTTCAAATGGTTAGATATTGTTTAGTTTTGATGTGCTTATTAATTTTTACTATATTTGCATTTTAGTCAGAAAAATTAGTTTTCATATTGGAATATGAATTTTTATATATTCAGGACTATATAGCTGTGTGCTAACAATTCTGATATAATTACTAATAAAATGAAATCATAGTAGGTCGGTAGTGAATTTCCAAGACTGTCTAAACCACCTCTCTCATCTTATCTCTGTCTTTAAACATAACAATATGTAGTGTTTAGTTCAAAGAAGTAGAGGCAAGCAAGGTTTCTTTGGTGGCTTGGAGATGCCATCCTTCCACCTTGTCCGTTGAAGAGATCAAGAGCTCAGGAAGGCTGAGGAAGCTAGATTTTAACGGATGCTACAGTAAGGTGAGAGCTGGAAAATGAGAGAGCTTCAGAGATCTGCAAAAGGCTTTTCAGTGAGTCCTGATCAGTGCAACATCTTTAAATATCTTTCCAGGAAAAGAACTAATTGAAAGGATCAAAAGGAACAATACTCAAGATTCATACAAGACTGAGAATATTTGCTGTTCCCAAAGTCAGAGTGGAAAAATCTCTTAATAAAGAGATATATGTTGACCATGCCCTACCCTAAAAGATGAATCAGAGTGAGAATAAATCCAAGTGTTTATCTATGATTGGGCAATAATATTAAGGGGAAGTCTTCTGTGGGATTTTTTGGAAAAGTGATCTTCCCTGGGAAAGAATCCTGAGAGGCAAACCAGAATAAGGTCCTTTTGCCCCATCTCCCTTCTTGCCTTGGACAGAGAGAACCTGTTTCCTATAGCAATGGCAATTTGTGTCACCACCACAAGTCAACCAGCAGGAGGGAAGAATTCAAGATTTTTGAGACTAGTGAAAGGATAGTATTCCCAAACCACAAAAGAGGCATCTGATAGAGCACTCAGAAAGGTTCTTCCTTAGTATTGGGGCAAAACTGGCCTTTCCGTAAGTACTACGCTGGTCATATATAACAAAGCTTGAAAAGAAGCAGAAAGGATCATCTGTTTCCAAGTAACTTAACTGTGCTCCAGAACTAAGTTGAAGAATATTTATGAGAAGAAAAATAACCGTCATCCAACAGGATAAAACACACAATGCCTGACATTCAATAAAAAATTACCAACCTTGGAAAGATGCAGCAAAAATAGGACCCATAATGAAAATGTGTATGTTTGCCAGCAGATTGGCAGGAGCATTCCACCTTGAATGCGGGCAATCAAGGGGTATGTTATCTATAGAGAATTTAAAAATAAGGATAAAATATTAAACATGGTTGCTGTTTGTTAACACCAACAGTTAGTTATTCTAAACAAAGAAAGTCAATACATACCCTTTGTTTGTAGAGTGGACAATTTTTACCAGTCCCCACCCTGTTGGCATGCCACTGCTATAGTATGATTTTACAGCTCACGTGCTAGATTATGATTTTATAAAGGTATTAAATCTTGATGATCTTTTTTATACGAATTTTTTAATGCAGTACTTGTTAACAAATAGATATCAGTAGCTATTTGTGGAATGAAGATAAGTTGGATTTTCTCCTGTGCTCTCATGTAGAGAAAACCTCAGTGATGAAAACCTTAGATACAGAAATTCATGATGTCAAACATAGGCTGCATAAAGCTTAAGGAAAAATGGAAAACCTTAGTATCTGAGTATAGTCATTTCCCTACTAAGTTACCAGTATAAAGCAGTAATACATAAGGATTTTAAATAATATCGAATGAATCAAATGATTGTTGGTAAGGCAGGCAGATAAAAAGAAATGCACTAAATCAATATACAATTGTCTCTGAAATAATTTCATAGCTATTGAGGAAGTCTAACTTAATATAAACACAGTGTTCCCTTTTGATAAATATAGAAGTTAGTTACAGAACATCTGTGGGCACAGAAAGGTTTTTTTTTTCCTGAGAAGAAACAAGGATCCCATGTGCAGTATTATCCATAGCATTTTTTATTTATTTGGTAACTATATTTCTATATCATTTTAATATTGAAACTTTCAAGAAAAAGATTGAATAAAATTTTAAAAATGTAATTGTTCAATTTCTTCAAAGTAATGGTCAAACTATAGAATTACTCCTTAATAATTAATTTATAACTTTTGTGCTTAAATAAGCTATATTTTACATGAATGCAAAATAATTACACCCTCAAATTTAAAACTGTATAGTTCCACAGAAAGGAAAATATGAAGATCTGGTTTATGACTTTGGCCACCCAAATTAACCTACCTGACCATCAATTTTCCACTTCGTAAAAAAAGACAATAAAAGTTTCTCTGGCCACAAAAAACTGATCAATTAAGATGTATGTGAGAGAACTCTGTAAAAGCACCATTTAAAAATAAATTAACAGTAGTTCTGTTTATATTTTCTAATAAAAGTGATCAAAATTAAAATAAAATGAAATAGTTCTTCAAGAATCCTTATCTTACAACCAGGCATTATATTTTATAGTAGACGTGAATTTCAGACACATTGAAGTAAGTTTGTTTTGAAATTGTGGTACTCACTAAGTATGATAAAACTAAATAAAAATGATAAAGAACTGTAACATGACAATAGGTAATCCATTCTTTGGTCATTGTCCGAATGGAACGTATAATCTTCTAAATATGATCTCAAAAATGTCAGCAACACATAATACCATTGTAATTGCTGTAAATGTATACAATGCAATGAGAAAAATGGTTTTTTCAAAGTGTTCTGGAACCATGCATCTTACAATCATGTTTTCCCCAAGAAATCTAGCATCACACAGGTAAAGAGATTTTACTTGGAAACCAAAGAGGTAAATCTGAAGCCAAAATGCTACTGCCTCTAGACTAATTCTTAATAAAACAGAGAGTATATAAATTACAGTGCAAATAGGCTTTTGAAGAATGCATTCTTGATTGATGCTTTTACATGCAGCATAAAGATGAAAAATAGCTCCAGGAACCAGGACAATCACTAGTTGTAATGCCCAGAACACCTAAAGTATGTCAGAAATATCTTAGTAAATCAATTAATCAATATGTGTAACTAAAAATACACTAAAAACGCCACTAACTCTCAACAGAGACTAACTTAAAAATTCCAAGTTTCATAAATATCATATATATGTCTTAATATAATGAAGGTAGTAATGTCAAACATATTTATTGTGAAAACATAGTCATATATTACTATAGCTGCCTCTTAATGACTGATAATGATGAAGTAGTTTATTTTATTAGCCAGTTAATTTCTATATTCCAAATATAGGTCTGGAGAATAATGATAACATTAGTAGATAACAAAATACCAGAATTGGAAGAAACTCCCCAAAACTCAATTTATCTGAAATATACAGCTAATTAAAGAAAAAGTAACATAATCCTTAAAAAAAAAAAAAAAAAACCCGTTAGGGTATTTCTCACATTATGACATTATTTTACATTTAAAGAGAAAATGAGTTTGTTGTAGAGTTAATGTTTATGTGCACACAGAAAAACTTACTTGTGGAGTGATTGGCCTGAACTGATTGTAACAGAAGAGATTTATTTCTCTTTTGTCTGTATCGCAACTGAAGTGCAAGGCCTCATTCCCATAAACTGCAAAGCCTAGCACCCCGAGGAAGAACATTCGGATTGATCAAAAGAAAAGGGTGTGGAATTGACCAATCACAGTTGGAGGTTTAACCTGTTATGGTTTTAGGAGAAAAAAAAATCTTTTAAACACAAACATTAAAGGAGGACATTTAAAAAACATCCTTATATCGCATTTAAAAAATGTAAGATTCAAGAAGTTTTGAAGCCAAATTGACCCTTAGAGATCATCAAATCAAATATAATTCCTGCATTATGAGATTTCTCACTCTTAAAATATGAAAAGCAACATTTGATAGGGACATGTGTAATTTTGGAAATATTTAAACAGCTTTGAACTCAATTAATATCCCCACCACCGTAATCCATTTGCAGTAAAATCAGAATATCTAATACTTCTTTTTGAAAATTAGATAATAAATCCAGTAGTAAGCTCAGTCCATACACTACCTTAACAACTAAATAATGTTTATTAATTGTAATTAAAGCTTTTTTCCCCTACTTCTTAATTATGAAATTGAGAGAGTGAGCCACACTAAAACAGCAACATCTAAAGATACTTCCTGAATTTTTCTCTTTAGAGTTTTAAATTCAGAATATTTTGAAGTATATGGTTGACACAGTATTCTCCATAGATGTAGAGAATTTATTCACCAAGACTTATGCAATTCAGGTTAAAATACTCAGAAAAGACTCATACAATTGCTTTTTTGTTTGGATAATACTTACACATCCTTCATAGAAGTTTTTGATGTAATTTAGAGACATGTCTCAGGAGATGTTATCCTGGCATTCCTGTGGGTTAATTCTTGACCCACATTGCCAGTTTGCTTCTGCCAGAATCAAGCTCTTTTATTCTCTCAGGACTCTTACAGCAGAAAACACTCATCACTACAAATTTCTCTCCCCTCTTCCTTTTCTCTTAGATCTCTGGGGCCCCATTCAACTTTCCTATCTCTGTCCCAAAAACAAAACAAAAACAAAGAAACAAAAGCAGAGAGCATGTGGCCAATCTAATAATCCCTTGACTTACACTGTCAGCATAGCCAGCCAGGAATGCCAGCAAAGCAAGAGACCAGCCCCACAAAGGTTCTGAGCACTCAACGCTTCTACAATTACCTAAAAATGGACTGTATCTAAATTAGTGGGCTCTTTAGCTTGGAGTTTTCTCTGATAATGTTGAAGTAATCTTTTTATTTTCCTTTTTATTTTATTTAGGTGTGTCCTAAAGGATAGTACATGGGAAATATTCCTGATTCTTTATTGTTTACTTCCATAGAGTATAACTAATTTCTGGGAAGTCTTAAGAAATTGTAACACAGGATATAATAACTATTGCATTATTGAATATTATTGATGTATTGCTATATTTGTCTAGTTGTTGAATGCTTGCCACAGACATGGAAAAATCTATAATTAGATCTCTGGGCTAAGGAAAAAGATAGCGAACTGCTAATTAAGGCAAGACCAGGAGCTAGCACATATGAGAACAATCCTTCCCATCCTTTCTTTTGTCCTTCAGTAGATACATCATCTATTAGACATTGTTGTGGGTGTTGAGGACCAGCAGGCACCAAGACCAGTAATTACCTTCTGACTTACATATCTGCTTACTATCTTCCATCCACCTATAATGTCATACAGCTAATTGTTGATTATATTTGCTTTCTTTACTTGCCTTTCTCATTTTCTTGTGATCTGCCAGAGGTTGTAACTTCAGACAATGTCATTGCTTTCTTCTAGCAAGTGGAGAAGTGACTGCATGATACATGTATTTGTAACCAATAAACAAGGGACAGTGTTCTTGTTGAATAGGAGTGCTGTGCTGGATAGGAAGAAATAAAAATGGACAGCTTAATGATCCCTCAGAATGGTTAGATAAAAGATATTTGTGTATATTCCCATCTTCTCAGAATCAGAATTTCAGGTTTACTTTGTGTTGATTCCCAAGAAGGGACATCTAAAAGCCCTAACAACTATTTGCATAAGAAGGAATAGTGCTTTGGCTTTTACCATTGTACAGTAGTGAATGCTATTGTTTAGTCAACTGTATACAATTGTCAGACATATAGAAATCATCAGTGTCTCCTTTCAGGGGTATATAAAATTGTCTTGAACCTTAATTGCATGTGTAGAAGAAGGGAGTGTAGCATCATTGTCATTGCTGAGATCTACAAGGGGCCAAATAATTAATACCAATCTTTCTCTTACATGTTCTGATCCAATTGGGTAATAAGACAAAGGAATAAACCATATGTGGGCCAAAATATCACACATAAAGATTAGGCTGAGGAGGGATGTTGCTTATCTTTTTAGGAAAGTGTGATCCTTAGTGAGACTGGCCTCAAATGTATGGCAATTGGTAAGGGTGTTTATTCAAGTGACAACCTGGGTTTCTTGCATACTAATGGCTGCAGGTTCCATAGCCGCATGTTCCAAAAGCAGAAAAAGGGTGATTCTCAATATTCTCAATGCACAAGCATTGTTTAGCACTCAGCTTGCTTCATGTTTGCTAATGTTACATTAGGCAAAGAAAGTTTCAAAATGAACCCAGGTTTGAGAAACATCATCTACCTCTTGATGGATCTGTGAAGTCATGTTGCAGAGTTGTGAATGTATGAAAAGAAAGTATTTGTGGCCAACTTTATATTCTATCACAATGTGCCCACTGATTACAAACATTAACATCCCTCCTGCATGTCTTCACTTTCATTATAGGATGCCAAAACTATCATCTAATTGTAGAATTAAAATTGAAGTCCAGGATTTTGTGATTTGCATTATATCTGGATGTGGCTACTCTTGATCTAGAATCTGGAGAAACAAAGGGAAAAGTTACATTCTACATGACATCAATGTACAATGGTGATACAGGAATAGGATGACTACAATAGACACTTCCACTCCAAAAGTAGAAGAACAGGAGATATGTAACTGTCACTGGTCCGTAACAATTCTGAAATCGTGCAAGGGAAAATATTGCCTGTTGTCCCTACTCTGGAGGCAGGGAACATTCCATGATTGAGGCATGGTTGTATTACCCTGAAAGCTGTTCCGCAGTATATTATACTCTCCTTAATGGAAGTGGTTCCCTGGTCCATTGTTGTCAGTGGCCTGTAGTTCCATTCTCTGTGTTCTTCGCTGAAAGCATCTTCCCTTTTTCTTTAAAAAAAGAAATGATTATGCTTGAATAAATAACTTGCTCAGACTGCTTCTTGCTAGATAAAAGCTGGGGGCCAGAAGTCTTTTTTATAATTTGACCAATATCTGGCCTTTTAAGCCAAAGTAATAGCTGTTTTGCTGATACAAACCTCTTAATAACTCTTTGGCTTTCTGTGTAATAGATTTCATATACTTAGTTTTAGTAAGAGTCATATAATTAAATAAATATCTCTCTCTACAAATATATTTATGGCTGTTTTTGGATTAGACTTTTCTGAAGTGCTCTTAAGATAGTTAGAAATCTTTTGTCTAATTGAGATAGTCATTAGTCATGCCTTAAATATTTAAAAAGTCTAATCAAAGGACATTGTAGCCACACCATTGATTTGACTTTTACCCTAAGACCGTTTCTTACATTAGAAAGTTTTATTGGCTAGGGAGACTAGAAATGAGAAAAAACATTCACATGTAGCCAGTCCCAACCTCTCTATATTTTCTCCAAGTTTTTCCTGCAAACTCATTTCTAGGTCTCTTTACAAGGTAATGTTGATTGATTGCTGAAACATGGGTAAGTGAGGGGGAAATAAACTTTGACCTTATTTTCTCCTCTGAAGAGCTCAGAAAATTATTGGGGTACATAGCACCTGGATGGTGCTGCAGAGCTTGACCCTTATCTACACTCCTCATCAGATCTCAATATGAAGAACAAAGGCCAAGCAGAGAAGTAACCAAGTACAACATATACCAGGGGTGTAGTTGAGAAATACAAAGGACCCCATATAAATGAATGGCATCAATGTGAGTGGGAGGGAGCCCACAGTACCTAAGATCACGGGCTCTGGAATCAGAGATTTGAGGTCTCAAGCAGATTATTTCACACCTTTGAATCTCAGTTTCTCAAACTGGCAATGAAAATTGTACTTACCTCAAATGATTGTTGTATGTGGATTATTAAAGGATTTGGAAAACATTTATCCTGTTGTTAATGAGAGCCTGGACCAACTATGGTCTCCTTGTTATACAGACTACAATATATTAACAAATTAATACTCCTTAAGCAAAGAAAAGTCACTACTTCCTTGAGGGTAAAGAACCTTTGTGTTAGCCAGAGTAAGAGTGTTTTTTGGAAGAATAAATAATACATACAAGTTCCATGTCTGTTTTCAATGTCTTTTCTCTCTCTCTCTCTGTCTCTGTACTTGGAAACTGAGTGCATTTTCCTTCTGAGTCTATCAGGATACCAAGACATCTACTTGTCAGCAAGGACTAGTGGGATTGAACCCCAGAAAGGCTTATGGCTGTTAGTTAATTTAATCATCAAAATATACCTCTGCTCTTTCAGCCCTAAAGATTTTTTAGGAAGCATGGCTAGAGAAAACTTAAAATCACGGCAGAAGGCGAAGGGGAAGCAGGCACATCTTTGCATAGCCAGAATAGGAGGAAGAGAAAGAGAAAGAGTGGGGAGCTGCTACACACTTAAACAACCAGATCTCACGAGCACTCACTATCACAAGAGTAGCACTGAGGAGGAAATCTGCCCCCATGAGCCAAACATCTCCCACAGGCCCCACTTCCAACACTGAGGATTACAATTCAACGAGATTTGGACACGAACACAAATACAAACCGTATCAACATTTAAATCACAAAAAAGAAGTAAAATTATCTCTGTTTGCAGATAACATAATTATACAAGCAGGAAACACTAAAGACTTAACCAAAAAAATTCTGATAGAACTAACAAATGAGTTCAGTAAAGTTGCAGGACACAAAATCAACACACAAAAATCGGTGACATATCTGCACACAAACAAAAAATGAGCTATCTGAAAAAGCAATTAATAAAACAATCTTATTTACAGTAGCTGTAAAAAGAAAAAAAATACTTACGAATTAACTTATCCAAAGAGGTGAAAGACTTGTACAATGAAAATTATAAAACACTGATGAAGAAAAAAGATAAATGGAAAGACATTCATACGCATGTATTGGAAAAATTAATATTATTAAAGTGTCCACACTATCCAAAGTGATCTACAGAGTCAATGCAATCTCTATTAAAATCTCAATGGCATTCTATACAGAAATAGAAAACATAATCCTAAAATTTATATGAAACTACAAAAGACCCCAAATAATCGAAGCGATATTGATCAAGAAAAACAAAGCTGGAGGCATCATACTTCCTGATTTCAAAATATACTATAAGGACTACAATAATCAAAATAGTATAGTATTGGCATAAAAACAGACACATAGACAAATGGAACTTAAGGGAGCCCCAAAATAAGTCCACCAGAAGGTCAACTTATCTTCAACAAGAATGTAAAGAAAGTCCATTGGGGAAGTGATAGTTTCTTCAACAAATCATGCTGGGAAAACTGGATATCCACATGCAGAAAAATGAAACTGGACCTTTATTTCACCCCCTGTACAAAAATCAACTCCAAATAAATTAAAGTTTTAAGTGTAAGACTTGAGAACATAAAACTACTGGAAGAAAACATAAAGCAAAAGCTTCTTTACATTGGTCTGAGCATGGATTTTTGGATAGGACACTAAAAGCCAGACAACAGAAACAAAAAAAAAGATAAGTTATTTGAATTAAAAAGCTCCTGCACAGCAAAAACAAAACAAGACAAAACAAAAACCACACACACACAAGAGTAAAAAACCTTCAAAACCAAAACCAAATAACCACCCCCCCACCCAAAACCCAATGTTGAATGAGCAACCTACAGATTGGGAGAACATTATTTGCAAACTGTGTATCTGATAAAGGTTAATATCCAAAATATAGAAAGAACTCATACAACTCAACAGAAAAAAAAAACAAAAATTCCCCCAAATAACCTGACTCAAAAATGGGCAGAAGAATAAATAGACATTTCTCAAAAGAAGAACCATAGATGGTCAATAAGTATATTAAAAAGTGCTCAACATCTCTTATTATCAGGGAAACACAAATCAAAATCACAATAAGATATCACTTCACACCTGTTAGAATAGCTATTATAAAAAAAAGATGTGTTGGTCGAATGTGGAGAAAAGGGAGCACTTGTACATACTGTTGGTGGGAGTGTAAATTGATATAGTAATTAAGGAAAACAGTAGGGAGATTCCTCAAAAAATTAAAAATAGAGCTACCTTAATAATTCAGCAATCTTACTTCTAGGTATATACCTGAAGGGAATGAAATTATTATCTCATAGAGCTATCTGCACTGCAGTGTTCACTACAGCCTGATTCAACAATAGCCAAGGTATGGAAACAACCTAAATGTCCATCCACAGATTAATGTATAAAGAAATCACACACACACACACACACACACAGAGAGAGAGACAGACAGAGAGAGAGAGAGAGAGAGAGAGAGAGAGAGAGAGAGGAATATTATTAAGCCTTTAAAATGAGGAAAATCCTGCCGTTTGCAGCATGAATAAAAATGAAGGACATTATGTTTAAGGGAAATAATCCAGAAACAGAAAGACAGATACTATATGATTTCACTATATATGGAATCTGTAAAATAGTCAAACTTATAGAAGCAGAGAGTAGAATGGTGATTGCCAGAAGCTAGTGGGGAGTGGGAAATGGGGAGATGGTCAAAAACTAGAAAGTTTCAGTTATGCAAGATGAATAACTTCTGGAAATCAAATGTACAGCAATGTGACTATAGTTAACTATACTGTATTGTATACTTGAAATTTGGTAAGAGGTAACTCTTACATATTACATATTCTTACTGTGAATATATGCGCACACACACGAAGATAATTATGGGAGGTGATGGATATGCCAATTAGCTTTACTGTGGTGATTATTTCACAATGTATATGAATATCAAAACATGAAGTTGTACACCTTAAATACATACAATTGTTTGTTAGCTATACCACAATAAATCTGAAAATAAAAAAGCAAGTTACATTCATTGCTTTAGAGCTGTGCTTTTCTATGCCTTTGTCCTTATTCACCCATTTTTTTCATTTAAATAAATTTTGAATATCTATAATACCAGCTGCTGTGTGAGGTGTTAGAAATTTGTGAGTACAGTGTAGCCCTTGCCTCCATGGGGCTTACATAATAGCATGAGTACTTGTGTATGTATGTGTATGTGTATGTGCATATACATGTATATGTGTATATTTTTGAAATGTATGCTGCTGATAATTTGCTTAAAATAAAGCATGATTTATATTTAATCCTTCAGAGTATGGTCACAAGCTGTCTTGGCTTATTTTACATCTGGAAAACAAGGGAAAGTAATCTCTATATATGTTTCCTCTCTACCGTTTTTTGATTCTCAGTATTTTGCATTGTGTCCGAGTAATTTACCCTTCTTCTCATGACATACCCATGATGGTAAAGTGGGGTTGAATAGAGGTCAATTTAGGTACTCAGAATAGTATGTTTCACAGAGGGACAGCTGAGATAAGGCAATCTGAATAGCTGCCTAGATTCATAAATCACAACCCTTAGCCAATTCACATCTCACTGAAATCTCTGACCTGCCAAAATTAGGTTTGTCTTTCTGCATGAATAATTTATATTTTCTGGAATGAAACTGGGGATGGCTTAGTAGAAAGGGTCAATAACCAATCATGTTATTTCGGACAAATGATTTAACCTTCTGGGGTATGTTTCCATTTCTCCAAAAAGAAGGGATTGGATTCTATGATGTGTAAGTAATTTCACAATTCTATGGTTTTATGATTCTAATTCTTATAACCATACTTAGAAGTATTGTACTTGCTCTGAGATTTATTGTCAGTAATTTAGACGGTGCCAGCAATTGCTGGACCTAAGGGTTAAATTGAAGGTCTTATTTTCCTCCTTTTTCAATGAGTTCATATTTAAAATATTCCTAAACTGCATGATTTCTAGTTGTATAACACATACAACAATTTCTTTTTTGGATAGGTCACCCACATATCTACAGCTATTATTTTTTGGTGAGCGATATGCCATCCACATATCTCCATAGGAAAGCCCTGCCTAGAAATCCAGAATACTTGAGAGTGCATTTTTTTCGCTACTTTACTGGCAATTATTTAAACACACAATATTAATTTTGCTAGTTTCAGTTCTTCCATCTGTAAAATGGAGAAAATAATTCTTACCTACTAGCCATGTTGTGACCAAATGAGATAGTACATGAGATAATATCTTGTACAGTGACTGATACATATGGGTTTCTCCAAAAGCAGTATTTTCACTCTTATTACGGAGACTAGACTCATTCTGGCAAGCCTGGGAGAAAGTGTACCAAAGAGGTATAAACTTGGGTTCTTGAATAAACAAACATGAATAGGTACATACCTTGTAATAAAAAAACCTTGGAAAAATTACCTAACACTTCTAAGCCTACTTTCCTCATCTTCTTGGGGTTTCTGGAGCTGTCTTGATCTGTGGGTTTGTTTTCAATAAATTTTGGGAAAAATAATCAGCCATTATTTTTTCAAATATTTTTTCTGTCCCCTTTCTGTCTTCAGGGACTCCAATTTTTCGGCTAGACTGCTTCATATGGTTTCAAAGGTAACTGATCCTCTCTGTATTCCTCCTTTTCCATCTTCATTCTCATTATATTTCATTATGAAGAGTTACTGTGTTAATTTCACTAATCTCTTCGCTATAGAATCTAATCTGAAGTTAATATTATTCATGGCTTTTAAAAAAATATCCAATGTGGTATTTTTAGCTCTAGGAAGGGGTTCCACAAACTATAGCTCATGGGTGTGCCACCTCTTCTTTGAAATAAGGTTTAACTGTAGCCTAGCCATGTCCTTTCATTTACATATTGTCTATGATTGCTTTTTGTCACAAGGTCAGAGTTGAATAGTTTATTGTTTAAAAATGCTAATGATCACCCCAGGCTTCAGGGAGTTGTAACATTTTCACTGTGGAGGATCTTGCCTTGATGTAGATGGCTGCTGACAGATCAGGATGTTGGCTGCCAAAGGTTGGGGTAACTGTGGCAATTTCTTAGTGTAAGACAATGAAGTCGGCCACATCAACTGACTCTTCCTTTCATAAAATATCTCTCTGTAGCATGCAATGCTTTTTGACAGTATTTTACCCACAGTAGAACTTTTTTCAAAATTGGAGCCAATCTTCTCAAACCCTGCTGCTGCTTTATCCACTAAGTTTATGGGATATTCTACATCCTTTGTTGTTATTTCAACAATATTCACAGCATTTTCACCAGAAGTAGATTCCATCTCAAGAAATACTTTCTTTCCTCATCCATAAGCAGCAACTCCTGGTTTTATCATGAGATCACAGCAATTCAGTCTCATCTTCAGACCCCACTTCTAATTCTAATTCTCTTGCTCTTTCCATCCCATCTGCAGTTACTTCCTCTCCTGAAGTCTTGAAACTTTCCAAGTTTTCCACAAGGTTTGGAATCAACTTCTTTCAAATTCCTGTTGATATTTTGACCTCCTTCTATGAATCACAAATATTCTTAATGGCATCTAGAATGATGAATTCTTTCCAGAATATTTTCAATTTATGTTGACCAGATCTGTCAGAAGAATCACTATCTATAGCTTTATTAAATGTATTTCTTAAGTAATAAGACTTAAAAGTTGAAACTACTCATTGTTCCATTGGCTGCAGAATGGATATTGTGTTAGCAGGCATAAAGCCAACATGAATCTCTTTGTACCTCTACACCAGAGCTATTGGGTGACTAGGTGCATTGTCAATGAGCAATAATATTTTGAAAGGAATCCCTTTTTTTGAGCAGTAAGTCTCAATAGTGCATTTAAAATATTCAGTAAACTATGCCATAAACAGATGTTGTCTCATCTAGGTTTTGTGATTCTATTTATAGAACGCAGGCAGAGTAGATTTAGCATAATTCTTAAGGGTTAAAAGATGTTTTTGAATTCCAAATGAATATTAGCTTCAACTTTAAGTTACCAACTGTGTTAGCTCCTAACAAGAGTCAGGCCTGTCTGCTGAAGCATTGAGCCCAGGCATTGACTTCTTTCTAGCTATGAAAGTTTTAAATGGCATCTTCTCCCAGTGTAAGGCTATTTGATATACATGGAAAATCTGTTGTTTTGTGTTGCCACCTTCATCAATTATTTTGGATCTTCTGCATACTTGCTATAGCTTCTACAATAGCACTTGCCACTTCATTTTGCATTTTTATGGTATGACAATATGGTATGGCGATATACCATCTTGCATTGCATGGTTATTTTTATGGCTGCTTTCTTCAATCCTCATAAACCAATCTCTGCTAGACTCAAACTTTTCTTTTGCAGCTTCTTTACCTCTCTTAGCCTTCATAGGACTGAAGAGAGGGTATTTTCTGGATTAGGTTTTGGCTTAAGGGAATGTTGCGGCTGGTTTTGTAACCCAATACAAATTCAGCTGCTGACTTCTTGCAAAGCCAATAACATGGACAAAATTCAGTGAAAGGAAAGTGACTTTATTCCAGAGCTAATAGTGGGAGAAATGGCCAAGGCTCATGCCTTAATGGAACCATTTCCAACTTTATGCTAAGGAGAGGGACTTAAAAAGGGAACTGGGAATGAGAGGCATGAGGGGAGTAGTGCTGGGTACAGGGTCTGTGTGTCTTGTTCTGGCAGCTATCTTGAGTCATGGTCCACCTGGAGTGTGGTCTGGGGTCATATCAACAATGGCTGGGTATTGACTACCACCTTGAGGTAATCTCTAGAATTTTGCAGCTTAGATCTCCATTCCTGGTCTGTCTCAAAATTAGCCCCTGGAACTTCTAAGTAAGCACAAAATTAAATACAAGTATATAGTTAGGTAAATGTGCATGGTGTAACAGAGTGTAGAGTGGGAAAGGGAGGGAAACAAAGAGTTTTAAAGCATGTTTTAATCATTTTTTTTTAAGACTAAGGAGGGAATAAAAGATTTCTGTCATTTGCTTCAAGGTTACATCTTGAGACTTGGGAGAAAATAGAAAAAGAAAAAAAGGTTTTAAAATGTGTTTTGAAACTAAGCTACTGAGTTACAGTTTGATTTTCTATCCAGACCTGTATTATTTTCCCCATGTCAACAATAAGGTTTTGTTGCTTTCTTATCATTCTTGTATTAATTGTAGTAGCACTTTTAATTCCCTTCAGGAACTTATCCTTTGCATTCACAAGTTGGCTAACTAGAGCAAGAGATCGAGCTTTCAGTCTATCTTGGCTTGGCTTTGGTCATGCCTTCTTCACTTGGCTTAATCATTTCTAGTTATTGATTTCAAATGAGAGACCCGTGACTCTTTCTTTTGCTTGAACACTTAGAGGCCTTTGTTGGGTTATTATTTGGCCTAATTTGAACATTGTTGAGTCTTTGGGAATAGGGAGCCCTAGGAGATGTAGAGACATGGGGAAATAGCCAATTGGTAGAGCAGTAAGAACACACACAACACTTGTCAATGAAATTCACCATTTTGTATAGGTAGTTTTTGAGGTGTCCCGAAAAAATTACAATAGTATCATCAAAGGTCACTGATCACAGATCATCATAAAAGATGTAATAATCATGAAAACTTTTGAAATTTTGTGAGAATTCCCCAAATGTGACACAGAGACACAAAATGAGCACATGTCATTGGGAAGATGGTGCTGTTGGACTTGCTGGATGCAGGGTTGATACCGACCTTTAATTTGTAAAAAATGCGCTATCTGCAAAGGACAATAAAATGAAACACAATAAAATGAGGTAATTCTGTAACAGGTAATTTTTGACTGGATGTCCGATGTTGTAAATTTTATTTTGTTGTTTGCTGAATTTTAAATAACGTTAGAATTTGTTCTGGCATGCAGTTAGTTTACAGGAATCAGACAGATATCTTTGAAGCTTTATTTAAACATTGGCAAGGTAGGTCTAGATTAGCTTGTCATATAGGGCAAATTTAGGCTCACAACCAAAGTAACATATTTGTGAGCATTCTACAGGATAGACCTTACATTGCAAGGTCTTTCCACTCTGCTCTGGAGACAAATTACTTTCAGCCCTGTTTGTATTTCAAATGTTTTCAAGTGTCTCTCTGGCCTTGGGTATTTACTTGTCACACATGAACAAGTCAATACTCAGAACCTCAAGTAGACCTCTCTGCAGATCTCTGAAGTTCTCCCTGTTTAGCTTCTACCTCTACAGTACCATATTCTTAGCAAATTCTACCCATCTTTATTCCTCCAATGTTGATCTCTGGTTCCTCAATTCAGTGAGACCACTTGGCTCTGTTAGGGTTCCATCTTCCTAAAAGGTGGTGTGAAAACTGCCTCTGGAGTAAGCTGATACATTCAGGGATCACTCAATTTGTTTCCCTTTTCTCAGAGATTACAGTCCTGTGCTACTTGTTTTCCAATAGCAGTCTCATCTTTTATAATGACTGTTACAGGTTTTGTCCAATCATCTGGTTGTTTAGGACAGAAGAGATTATTCAATCCCTATTATTCCATTTCTTCCAGAACGCAAAAGTCTCCTAAACTGGTCTTGTGGTTCTCAATAATGTTCTGAAGAGTTAAGATCATTGGATATAGGACCTCTGAATAAATACAATGTCAATTTTACAATATTTGTAATATAGTACACATGGCTTTATACTTAAAATGATTTATATGTAAAATGAAGCCAACAGATTTCCATGCAAGTGGCAAGTAGTATAAAGTCATTAATAAGCCAGACTTTGTGGGTTGTTTAGTAAAATTCTTAAAATGAAAGACTCTGAAACTCTTTGTTTCAAGGCTGGTGATTTACTGTTTGTATGTTACTGGATACATTTTCCGTTTTTTTTCTGGGTTTCAATTTTCTTTCTGTAACAGTAAAATAACACTTACCTCATAGGGTTCCTGTTACAATTAAATTAGATAAATTGTGTAAAGTATTTAGCATAGTATTTAGACAGTAGATGCCAAATTAACATACAATATTATTATATTGTTGCTATTTCTGTGTTGTTATTGAGAAGTTGGTAATTTGTTATATTGAAGATGAGTTTGTAAACCTTTACATCCCTGCCACATGTAGACTCTTTGGCAATCCTTCACACTTTATGTTTTGGGTGAGAACAGACCAATTTACTTGGCATAACTGGTTAGACCAGCTCTTAGGGCACCAGCCAATGGCAACCATGAATAGACTTGGTATAATAAGCCAAGCCTAATGAGATGGTCCTATTTAGATGAGGGTATCCTGACCCAGTCATATGTCCCTTCCTGGTGTGATGAATACTCTGATCCTTCACCTAAGCGCCATTTCTCTACTGCTGGGAATATTGGCTGCTGACAGTGTACAACTATTTCACTCACTGAGCATAACCCTCCATTGCCGGGCAATATTTCAGCCAGTTTATGTCACTTCCTAGAGGCTGACACATAACCAGTAACTGGCTGATGTGGTGCTAAATGGCCTACTTCCATCTCAATTCAGAACAATAGTCAGGGTTCATTCCATTTGCCCTTGGCATTGCCTAACACTTCCGTTGCAATGACATTGCAGGTGTTTCTTTCTCTGTTCAGTCCTGCCTTCCTCATTTCTTTATGCAGGCAATTCCTGAGAATACTTTTCAATAAAGTTTCTGCAGAGAGCTTATTATCTCAGAATCTTTTCCTACAGAACCCAATCTAATGCCCTTGGGGAGTATGAATGTAAGACACACACAAATAAGAGAACGCTGTATTCTGGGTGCTGACAATCCGCTACTCTCACTCTTCGTGAGACTTGACATAGGCCAATTAGAAGTACTGAGATAAAAAGTTGTACAACTGCTAAGATGGTTTCTATGTCCTTCCTTCCATGGATTTCTTAACCAAAACCTTCTATTGCCTTAACAAGTCTGTAAATGTTTTCTAATTTTAAACTGAAAGACTTTTATAAAACATGTGTTCCTAAATACATTTCATGCCTGCTGAGTAAGAGCTTAAAGAGAAAGAAAGGTTATAGAAAAAGTGTAGAAGCAGAGGCAACTAGCACAGTGCCTTCTGAAATTCAAAAAATGATAGCTCTAAGCAACTTAGAGGTCAGTCCTTCAGATATTCCTACCTAAAACTGAAGGGATATAAGTGTGATTCTTCAATTAACAGGTTCTTCCATTATGAGACAATCTGCATCATATAAACCTAACTTTGGGAGCTCTCATCTGAAGTAATCAAAAACTGTCATTAGCAAATGAGAAACATTTGCATTAAGGTTGGCTGTGTGTATGTGACAAATGTTATTAGTAATGACCACAAATATAAGTGTATTAGAACTGGACTGTTAGCATATAACGTTCAACATGCTCAGGTTTTTATGTTATTTCAAATCATTTTAATACAAAAGGAGTTAATGAACATTATGGCACCAGAACTGGATCAATTAGATTTATTAGTAGGAAGATTATACTCATCTTTCTGGAAAATACTGATTTTAAAATTTGTGCATGCCCAGTTTTCTTTTTTTTGGTGTGTGTGTAGGGACAGATACATCTAATAGTCAATGGTTTTTGCGAAGTTATTTGTAACAAGAGTCAAACTCAGAAAGCCCAGGTTTAATACTACTCCTATATCAGTGCTTATTCCTCATGTCATCCCAATTTTCATCAATATAAATCCCATACATCATCAATTTGCTATCATTTTTCAATGTTGGATATAATGAGAAATTATAAATGCTTTTATTGCATACTTTAGTGTGAGAAAAATTAATGATTGCCTTGTTTGGCAAAGCAGTGTACTATACTTCTTAATTTTGGTATATACTGAATCATATTTTTTACTATTTTTTCATATTTGACATCATTGAAATACATAGCATTCCTTTAATTTGGGAAATACTTGTAGAATTGAACTTTGGTTCATATAATCAGTCTTATGTGCATAAACTCCAGATTAATTAATTAAAACCTCATGCTAAATTGCTGGGCTATCATTAGAATTTCCGTTACTTATTCCCTTTGTGACATGTTACCAGGGAAAATTCACTGCTTTGAATAATAATGAGCTTGAGACAAATTTAGCTTTTGAAAGCTGATTAATGCCTTTTCCTGTTGTGAACACCTAATTTATAAGACACCTTTGCTTCCTTTTATAAGGAAAAGTTAATGTCCATTATTCCTTGAATTTCTACTTATTAAGTATTGAGATGTGCTAATTTATATTTAAAATATAAGTATAGATATAAGAGTGTAGATTTATTGGAGCTGGCAAAATATAAAACCATATGCTAGGTGATTATATTAATATGCTGCTAACTACAATTATTTGACTTTTTGGAGTCATATGAACTAAAACTATTAAAACCATCACATATTTTCTGATAGTTCCAAAAGAAGTGATTTCTCTAGCTCTATATGTTAGGGCTATATACTTTTCAAGGAGTAGTGAAAGTTTCTGTAAATGTCTTGGTGACCTTTAGTGACCTTCTCATCTCAAGCATTATTGTACACACAAATAAATGGAAGCCGGTCCTACTATTTATGTTATTGGGATGGGAATGGAAACAATTTAAGATATGAGTTTAAGGTGCTGCAAGTTTTTAATAACAGTTTTTATCTATAAAATAAACATAGGATTTCTTAACATTTTCAGTGAGGTGGCAGGTTTCTAATAATATTAATCATGATCATACTAGCAGAAGTTAATAATTGGTAAAAAGCAATTATGCTAATGGCAATAATAATAATTATGACTTATTTGTCTAACAGTGAATAACATTTACAGTAATAATAAGCTGAAAGATGATTTATACCAATAAATCAGTTGGCAAAAATTTATAACAAATTTTAACAAAACATGAATAGGTAAGAAATAAAAAGAATGTGCCTAAATAATACCTGGCTAAAAATTGCTTATCAGTTGTCAAATGATACAAAAAGATCTTTACAAAAAGGAAGACTCTGCTGGAATGAATTCCTTGAAGTGGTAGACAGAACAATTTGGAATCAAAAGATATCACAGATATGATATCAGGGACTTTTGATATCAAGATGTCAGTACTCAAAAGCATCAATACCTGTGTAGGGTTTCAATACTGCTATTTAGTGGATGTATCGTCCTATTAATTTATCCTTGAGTTCTTCCTAAAAGGCTCTGAAAATAGAGCTCCTTGAGGGCCTCTATTTGTGTCCAAACAAGATGTTAATAACTTACATACCCTCTTAGAGCTATTCTATGTACTGCATCCTACAGTAACTGCAGGCTGAAGAGGTATTTTTGTGTCAATGTGGGCATATGTGTTTGGGTATCTTTTTGGGAGACTAAGAGGGTGAAGAGAGAAATGGGTATTGTATTAGTCCATTGTCACACTGCTGACAAAGACATACCCAAGGCTGGGTAATTTACAAAAGAAAGAGATTTAATTGGACTTACAGTTCTACAAGGCTGGGGAGGCCTCACAATCATGGTGGAAGACAATTAGGAGCAAATCACATCTTACTTGGATGGCGACAGGTAAAAAAGGAGAGCTTGTGTAGGGAAACTCCCATTTTTAAAACCATCAGTTCTCATGAGACTACTTCACTATCAGAAAACGACGCAGGAAAGACCCACCCCCATAATTCAATCACCTCCCACCGGGTTCCTCCCATACCACGTGAGAATTGTGAGAATTCCAATTCAAGATGAGATTTGGGTGGGGACACAGCCAAAACATGTCAGTTATTAAAGTTTATTCTTTGACTGAACTCTTAAAATCATAATTCAAAGTTGGCCAGGCGCGGTGGCTCACGCCTGTAATCCCAGCACTTTGGGAGGCCGAGACGGGCGGATCACGAGGTCAGGAGATAGAGACCATCATGGCTAACACGGTGAAACCCCGTCTCTACTAAAAATACAAAAAACTAGCAGGGCGAGGTGGCGGGCGCCTGTAGTCCCAGCTACTCGGGAGGCTGAGGCAGGAGAATGGCGTGAACCCAGGAGGTGGAGCTTGCAGTGAGCTGAGATCTGGCCACTGCACTCCAGCCTGGGTGACAGAGTGAGACTCCATCTCAAAAAAATAAATAAATAAAAATAAAAATAAAATAAAAGCAAAGTCGTTAGATAATTTTCACAACTATTATCAAATTCCAAAACATTTTAGTGTTTAAATTTGATGACCACAGAAGCAAACATTAAATCTAAGAACTGAAAAACAGCTATTGTTCACAGGAAGAAATACTTCTATGTTTAGTGATAGATTACCTCTCTTCTCCATTTCTACTACTTCTACACTAGTGTAGTTCAGGTCTAGCCTTAAAAGTTTCTCCATTGTCTTCTTATTGTCATATTACCTGCTCAAAAATATCTACACCCACTACCAGAGTAATAATCCTATTTTTGACTTTGTCGTTTCCTTCCTAATTCTCCAGAGCTTCATGACCGTAGACTACACACCTTAACTTAGCATTCTGAGTGTTCCACAAGTTGGCCTTTCTAGTCTGATCTCCCATCTTTCTAGAAAATCTATGCTTCAGCCAATCCTAACTCCTATACCTCAAATATGCCTTATTTTTTTTCTGCATGTGGATCCTTTGCATGTTCTAAAAGATCCTATTTTACCTTCCCAATGTACTCTCCATCTTCCCCATTAAAATCCTATTTATTTTTTAGGTTAAATTTAAATTTCTTTTCTCTATGATCTCATTCCTGGTAACTGAGTAAAAGCAAATTTTTTGAAATTTTAGAACATTTGGCAACACACAGGCTAATATGAGGTCACTTGATATATTTGTATAAATTAGAAAAACCACTCGATTTGAGCAGAAAGTCCTGAAGGCACACAGCTTGGTGAGCAAATAATCACTCTGAGTGAATTAGAAAGGAGTCTCTCTCAATCTTTGCAGATTTAGCTCCTTGCTAGTATGTATGACTTATTGATTAGAGATCTGCTAAGGTTCAGCTCTCTTTACTGTCACTAGCTGAGTGGACTTGAATATATTATTTTACTGCTCTAGATTTACTTTTGTCATCTGTAAAATGGGAATAATAATATGGAGTTCACAGAGTTGCCATGAATATGATAAGAGATAATGAAGGTAAATTAGCAGCGTGATATCTGGCTCATAAACTCTAATCATTAAATTACACTGACTATTACAACAATTATGTGTTATGTTACCACCTTTACTCTCAAGGCTTACTTGTTTTTCTCCTTAAAGTTTCTGTATATTAAATATAGTTAGAGACACAAATACATTTTTATTTATATTTGACTGAAATGTTTACTGATGTTCATTATCAAGTCAATACCTCATGTAAATATTAACAGTACCACATTTCTTGAACCCTGATGTTATTTTCCTCTGCTGTTGACATCAGCTAGACACATGCTGACATGAAATAAATATGAGGAATATAGGAGTCTCATATTAATACCCTGACTTTGATTTAAAGTTATGACAGGTTTTGAGAAAGACATTTATTAGCATGATCCATCATTCTCATTCAATTACTGAAAAAATTTTCCATTTCCTGAAAGAAAATTTGTGAAAAAGTATTAGATTACCAACCACAAAAATGTCAAAACCACCTAGTTATCTTAAAAAATGAAAAGAAAAAAAGGTGATAGAGATGATTATCTCACACAATAGCAAAGAAAAAGGCATTAGCCTTGACCCATAGAGATTGCCTTCAAGGCATAAAGGTAATTTATTTTTCCAACCTGGGCTCATTCAAATTCTCTTTTCTGGCAATATTGCTGCCGGTTATATGCAGTGGACCAAATTTATACCAGTCTTTTAACCTCTCCAGAACACTTTGCAACTGCATGTATATATAGGCTTTGAGTGGCGCTTTTTCTACTTTGTAATTGGGCTCTTCATGCTGAGAAACCCTTGGGGGATCAGGAGGGATGGCCACGAAGATGCCATGTACGGAGAATTGGGCAAAAGGATGATTTCTGTTACACATTAATATATTTGCATGTGGGAAGTGGGATTGACTTCAATATTTTGGCTACATTTATATTTACAAAATGTCAAAGCCTCCACATAAAGGTAACATTTCAGGCAGTTATCTTTTATGTTTATGACAATCATTTAGAGGTTTGCAGATATTTAGATGCTTCCAAATTTGGTAAGGCTGCTTGATATTCTTGTATATTGTGGATAAGAAAACATGCAAAGTGAGCATCATTTGATACTTGAAAACTTGTGTTCTACCTGCACTATGTATATGATAGAAAGAATAAATGTAGTGAATGTATTTAATCAGATATATGGAATCACCTAATGTCTATTTTATTTTTAATTATTTTATATTGTTTTATTATTTCAGATAAGACCTACAGAAAGGTGATGAAAGAGTCAAAGCTTGTGAGAGGAACATTTCTTATACAGAATAAATCTATTTTATAGACCTTACCAACAGTTGAATGTCAGTAAACTTGATACTTAATCACATTAAGTTCCTCATGCGCTTCATGAATACTTTAGCAGTTTCAGCAAAACCAGAAGTTTGAATCACCAACTTTATTTTTATTAATGAAGTCTTCATATGCCACTCTCAGTGTGTATGATTCAATCTATTTTCAGAACTGAAAAATAAATATGACTTTAGACTATAAAATAGCTTGTCTATTTTTATAGAAATGAGAAAACAATATAAAAGGGATTCTAAATCATTTAATGTAGAACATATTCAGCCTTTGAAAGTATGTATTTCAGCTTTTCTGAATGCTAAGCTTAATTGCACCTAAAAGTAGCATCTAGCATGTATCACAAATTCAGTTGTGGCTTTTAAAAAATTTTTGAAAAAAATGTATAAAATGAAAATGCTATTGCATTATGGAATAATGCTTTTACATTTTTAATGTTTTGTGGTTCCCAAGGATTTTTCACATAAATTATTTTGTATAATTTTTGTTATACGTTGTGAGATGGGTAAGGCAGGTACGGCTTAATAATATTTGCTTTTGTCAATGTAAATCCTCTTTTAATCAAAGTAACTGTCATATTTATATAACTGTAATTTATAACGAATTCTTTTTCTGATATGACGTTCACTGCTCTGGCAACTGTACCTATACTTAAATAACACTGATGAAAATAAAAAGCTGGAAATGTCATCATTCTATTGTCATCCTTTTGTTACTTTGATTTGTTTCCTTTTGCATTTTCACCCAGTGATTTGTAACTGAGATTTACAAAATGTGACCAGCACTCAGTAGGTGGCGCTCACGAGACGTACAATATCGAATTGTCAAATTCTATTGCCACAGAGGATTTATCACTGAGTTGAGTAATAAGGATGTTGGGAGTAAAGGCAGGCTGATTGTACTGTCTCTCATTTGAGGAGTGCAGATGCCACATCAAATTATTTGAGAGATTTATTCAATCCATGCTTTATATTAATTTCAGCATAATGTTTATTGTTTCTTGTCTACTTCATAATGTTTGGGGAAAAAAAAAAAAAAAAGCATCTTTTTCCACTGAAAACTAAGCCTAGTTTTTCACCTAAATGAAGTGCTTCCCTGACATATGCTGCAAGAGGAGAAAAACTAGATTATATTGTGGTGATTCTGTTAAACATGAAATACCGAATTCAAATGAGATTATTGGGAGCTACTAATTGCTTAGAAATTAGACTCCTGCTTATCTTTGAAAAATACCTAGCAGGTTATTTACCAGTTTCCCATTCAGGCCAAGTGTTCCAAGTTTAAAAATTACTATTTTCTTTTTCATTTTGCCCATGCTGGTCTCGAACTCCCAGCCTCAAGTGATTCTCCTGACAGCCTCTCAAAATGTTGGGATTACAGGTGTGACCCACTGCACCTAGCCAGAAAATTACTGTTTTTTGACTCTGTTAAACATTTGGAATGAAAATCAGATGTACTATGGCTATTAAATACATATTTTGAATAAACAAATGCTACCTAATTAGACAGGGTTGAAGTATTTGCTTACCTTGTCAATTTAAGAATTAAGCTGCAAATATGACATTGGCTTTTGTGTTGGGGAGTGCCCTGATGGTTCCTGAACAAGCTATTTGGGTGCCATCTCACCAAGAAAGAAATGGCTATGTTTTAAATGGGAATTCAGAGGCATTTACTTAGAGCATACTAATGCATGTTCTCTGGTCACCTTTCTATACAGATTAAATCAGCATTGACATTTCTGGTACCCTAAGTTTTTCACTATTCAATTTTCATCCAGTAAAAACCAATCTCATCTCAGTTCTATGTTTCAATTTGCATAAAATGATTTATTCACTTTTTTATAATCCTATTTGAAACTGGTGGATGGATAAAACTACTTTAAAGAAGTTCCCTCAAATATGACTAAGGTTAAGAGATGAATACATAAGTGACAAGCTAGTGGTTTTTTTTACAAGTAATATTAATAACTGGAAAATTCATAGAAATCATATTATTATATAACCAAAACAACTTTTCTCACTAAGAAAATCATTTAATTTTCTTTGTGTTTTATCAATAAATCAGAAATTATGATTGTTGTATTCATTGCCCCTTGCTAATAGAAATGACCTCTTCTTAGGTACCAGGTTTTGTTGTGTAGGGTGGTATAAAGGCTAAGCCTGTGTCTCAGTGATTTAGTGATTTCAATGTGTAAGACATTTGTTTGTTTGTTTGTTTGTTTGTTTTTGAGATGGAGTCTCACTCTGTTGGCCAGGCAGGAGTGCAGTGACGCGATCTCTGCTCACTGCAAACTCTGCCTCCCAGGTTCAAGCAATTCTCCTGCCTCAGACTCCTGAGTAGTTGGGAATACACGCGTATGCCACCACTCCTTGCTAATTTTTGTTTTTTAGTAGAGACGGGATTTCACCATGTTGGCCAGGCTGGTCTCAAGCTCCTGACCTCAAGTGATCCATGCACCTTGGCCTCCTAAAGTGCTGGCATTATGGGTGTGAGCCACCGTGCCCAGCCAGTATGTCTTATTTGATCTATGTCTAATTACACTTTATTTTTATCAAAGCTGTTAAAGAGACTGATGTAAGCTATATTACTCATTTGGAAACCTCCATTATTAGGGGTTTCTGATAGATTTTCTATAAATGAATTTGGCAGTTAAGACGAAAAGCTAATGATCTGGGCAGGTCCTCCTCCACGTCCTTCTCTTTCTTCCTTTAGTTAACACCTTTGTTGATATATAATTCATATAAATGCCATTTACCCATTTAAATTCATATCAAATGCCATTTACCCATTTAAAGTGTACAATTAAATAGTTTTTGTTATGTTCAGAGTGTGCAACTGTCACCATAGTAAGTTTAAATGTATTATCAGTGTCAAAAGAAAATCCACACCTGTAAGCATTTCCCCCCAACTCACCTAGTCGTAGGCAACCACTAATCTTTCTGTCTCTCTAGATTTGCCTCTTGTAACATTTCATATAAATTTCATGCACTCCATTTCATATAAATGTAATCATACAGTAGTGACCTTTCAAAATTAGCTTCTTTTACTTAGCATAATACTCTCAAGATACACCCATATTATTGCTTATTGATTCCTTTTTAATGACAGCCAATATTCCATTGTATGAATTTAACATGTTTTATTTAATCCATTCAGTAGTTGATTGGATTTTTGGGTTGTTTCTACTTTTTGGCTATTAGGAACAATTCTGTGATGATTTGTATATAGTTTAGTGTAGACATATAGTTTTAATTGTATTGGGTATATACCTAGGAGTGAAATTGTTGGATAATATAGTAATTTTATGTTTAGCCTTATGAGGAATGGCCAGACTGTTTTTCGAAGTGGCTGCACCACTTTAAATTTCCATTAGCAATGTGTAAGGGATTGAATTTCTTTATATGCTTGCCAACGCTTTTTTTGTGTGTGTCCACGTATTTGGTTGTAGCCATCTGTCTTAGTTCATTCAAACTGCTATAATTAAATATCTTAGACTGAGTAATTTATAAACAAGAGTAATTTATTTTTCACAGTTCTGAAGTCTGGGAAGTCCAACATCAAGGCGACTTCTGGTGTCTGGTGAAGGCTCATATCTATATATGGTGCCATTTTGCTGCGTTCTGACATGTGGGAAAGGGCAAATAAACTCCCTTGGACCTCTTTTATAAGGGCATCAATCCCATTCATAAGGTTTCTACCTTTATGACTGAATCACTTCTCAAAGGCCCCACCTCTTAATACAATACCCCTATGCATTAGGTTTCAATGTATGAATTTTAAGAGAGTAACAAACATTCAGACCATAGCATTTCATCCCTGTAGTCATACTAACGAGTGTGACATAGTAATTCACTGTGAGTTTGATTTGCATTTTCATGATGGGTAATAAGGTAGCATCTTTTCATGTGCTGATTGGCCATTTATGTATATTCTTTGGAGAAATGTATTTCTTTTTTTTTTAATTTTTTTATTTTTATTTTATTTTATTTTATTATTTTTTCTTTTTTTTTTATTATTATACTTTAAGTTCTAGGGTACATGTGCATAACATGCAGGTTTGTTACATATGTATACCTGTGCCATGTTGCTGTGCTGCACCCATCAACTCATCAGCACCCATCAACTCGTCATTTATATCAGGTATAACTCCCAATGCAATCCCTCCCCCCTACCCCCTCCCCATGATAGGCCCCAGTGTGTGATGTCCCCCTTCCCGAGTCCAAGTGATCTCATTGTTCAGTTCCCACCTATGAGTGAGAACATGCGGTGTTTGGTTTTCTGTTCTTGTGATAGTTTGCTAAGAATGATGGTTTCCAGCTGCATCCATGTCCCTACAAAGGACACAAACTCATCCTTTTTTATGGCTGCATAGTATTCCATGGTGTATATGTGCCACATTTTCTTAATCCAGTCTGTCACTGATGGACATTTGGGTTGATTCCAAGTCTTTGCTATTGTGAATAGTGCCGCAACTATTCACAATAGCAAAGAGTTGGAGAAACGTATTTCTTTCTCTTTCCAAGGAATACCTGGGGTACGTGAAGGAGATAAAAAAAAAAGGCATATTTTTCTTACTTCTGACCTTATATCCTTGAATCCCAGTGACTTTTGCAGTTGCTGACCATGGGTGCAAGTGTGGAAGGGAAATGTGGGATCAGAGCCCCAACACAAAGTCCCCGGTGGGGCACTGCTTAATGGAACTATGAGAAGGCGGCCACTGTCCTCCAGAGCCCGGAATGGTAGATCCACCAATGGCTTGCACCATGTGCCTGAAAAAGCCTCAGACCCTCAATGCAAGCCATGGAAACAGCTGAAGCAGGGAGCTGTACCCTGCAAAGCCACAGGGTTGGAACTGCCCAACGCTGTGGAAGCCCACCTCATGCATCAGTGTGACCTGGATGTGAGACCTGGAGTCAAAGGAGATCATTTCAGAACTTTAAGGTTTAATGACTGCCCTATTAGATTTCAGACTTGCATGGGACCTGTAGCCCCTTTGTTTTGGTCAATTTCTCCCATTTGGAATGAGTGTGTTTATCCAATGCCTGTACTCTAATTGTATCTATGAAGTAATTAACTTGCTTTTGATTTTACAGGTTCACAGGAGGAAGGAACTTGCCTTGTCTCAGATGCGACTTTGGATGTAGACTTTTTGATTAATGCTGAATGAGCTAAGAATTTGGGGGACTGTTGGAAAGGCATGATTGGTTTTGAAATGTGAGGACATAATATTGGGAGGGGCCAGGAGCAGAATGATATGGTATGGCTGTGTCCCCACTCAAATCTCATCTTGAATTGTACTTCCCATAATCTCCACATGTTGTGGGAGGGACCTGGGGGGAGGTAATTGAATCATGGAGCGGTTGCACCCATACTGTTCCTGTAATTGTTCTCATGAGGTCTGATGGTTTTATAAGGGGCTTTTCCTCCTTTGCTTGACACTTCTCTCTCCTGCTGTTCTGTGAAGAAGGATGTGTTTGCTTCCTTTTCTGCCATTATTGTAAGTTTCCTGAGACTTCCCTAGCCATGCACAACTGTGAGTCAATTAAACCTCTTTCCTTTATAAATTACCTAATCTCAGGTATTTCTTTATAGCGGTGTGAGAACAGACTAGTACATAACCTTACTGGTGTTCCCTTTTATGTAAGAAGTCATTTTTATCATGCTGCTTTTATTATCATTGTCCGTGAATATTTTTACTTCGATATGTCTAAGTGTAGGTTTCTTTGTCCTATTTGGAATTTATTGAGTTTCTTTGATGCATAGATTGTTTTAAGTCAAATTTGGAAGGTTTTCAGTCATTACTTTTTTGAATAACGTTTGTGCTCATTCCTCTTCGTCCTCTACTTCTGTTACTTTCATTATGCATATTTTGGTTTGCTTAATTATGTTCTACATTTCTATGAGGGTCTGTTTATTTTTTCTTTTCTTTGTCCTTCTCTGTTTTTCAGATTATATAATCTCTGTCAATCCATCTTTAATTTCACTGATTCTTCTGCCAGTTCAAATCTACTGCTGAGCACTCTAGTAAATGTTTCATGCCAAGTATTGTAGTTTTAAACTGCAGGATTTCCATTTGTTTTTTAAAATAACTTTTACTTTTTTATTGATAGTCTCTAGTTTTTGAGACATTGTCCTCATACGTTTCTTCACTTCTTTATGGTATTCTTTAGTTTTTTAAAATATATTTATATTAGATGCTTTGAAGTCTTTTTTTCTGTTAAGTTTGACATTTGGATTCTCTCAAAGGCAGTTTTTGTTGTCTACTTTGTTTCAGTATAAGGGTCACACTCAGTTTCATTGTATGTTTCATAATTTTGGGTTGAAACCTAGATTTTTAGAAAACATACTGTAGTAAATCTGTATGTGGATCCCTTAAAACTTGTTGGATTTTTTTAGTAACATGGTGTACCACTTCAGTGATATCTATTTTTTTCCACAATGTTCAACCTCTGATGTCACTACTCAGAGGGTGAAGCCTTGGGTGTGTGCATAGTTACCCTGGGATGAAGTGGTTTTAGCAATATTCTCTTTGATTCTTTCTTTCTCTAATTTCATTGTTAATTTGTCTGCCACTGTATTACATCCAGTTATTAGCCTCCTTGAATTGCTGACTGATTGCTTCATAGTTTTCAATAGTGCCTTGGGGGCATTAATTGTTCCACAGTGTAATCCAATTAAATTCAGCTCCCTTTGAAAGACTGGTTTGTGAGGCCTTTCTTTGACATTTGTTCCAACCATAGGAGGGCTCTTCTTAGCTATCTTTTTCTTTAATTATCTCTGACAAACATATAGTTGGTTTATAATTTAGATAGTTCTTCTCATGGAACTACCAGTTTCTTCAAAATTTCTTGCCACCATAATCTTCATTGTTTTTAAGAGTGGCGTTCAGTTTGAACTTCCCCACGCTGTTTCAAATAAAGTCAGTTCTCTTGGAGGAGAGCTTTGGAACTCTCTGCTTTTAGAACTTGCTCCTGCCCACCCTCCCACAAAATTTCTGCTACAGCCCTGGGGGTAGGGGTAGTGACTTGTTTTCTCTGAGTGACACCACTGCTTTACAAATAGAGTCACAGGCTAGGGTGGTAGCCTCCCGTCTCCTCAGCTTGTCTCTCCCAGCATGGAATCTACCCGCTACAAGTGAGTTGGGGTGAGGCTGATTAATGGGCTACTGTACCTGCAGTAGAACTTTTGGCCTATTAATGTTGTTTGTATACAGTAAGAAAGCCCAAACCACTCAACTGATTTTGCCTGGAATAGAGCATAGATGGAGGGAGAATGAGAATTGGTGGTGGCTGCCCCTCCCCTCCCCGGGGGATACTACAGTATATATCTGAGGGTTGAGGGGAGAGAGAGTCCTGTGTTCTTGGCTGAACACACATGAATAGAAGCTTCTGTCATGCTGAGCTGTGGTTGTGTGGAATAAAGAGAGTGGGTCAAGTCTCAAATGCCGTAGACTTTGGCTGGTTTTAATAGATATTACTGGAAAACATTTCTTCATTTGCTGTATGCACTTTGGACGATTTCTAAAGCTTTTAAATGGTTAAGCATGTTTATAATTTTCACCGGTTACAATTCTTTCACTGGGGATGGTGTTTGTGGAGTTCTTTATGCTGCCATTTCAGAATTAGTTATTTCACCCTGGGCTACTTCTGCTTCTTTTTTTGTAATATTATATATAAAATTCCTGCTTAATTTAGAGTACAATCTCCTTTCTATCATTTGGCTATGTTGTTTTCACATTTTATTTTCATTTTGGAAAAAACATGTAGTTAAACTTTTTTATCAGACTAAGAATCTTGCCACTATTTGCCTTCCTTCTGCAATAGGATAGCCATCGCATTCTTGCAAGAATCTTCTATCCCCTGAATGTCTCTTTACCTTAAAGGTAAATTCTATTTGCCTTAATTTTCCTATGTCATGTTCTATTTCCCTAAAATATCTCTTTAATCTGGTAGTATGGCTTTGTTTTATCTACCATATATATGCTTTATCCATTGTTTGCTAACTGCCTGGGGCAATTAGGAAACATTATTTACACACATAAATGTTGTGTTTCTCAAGACATATTTAAGTGGTAAAGACTACCCCAATATACCTTTAACTGTTTTTGCCTGAGGGCCTTTCATAGGTCAACTGGGTTATAGGTGCTGTAGTACCCAGTAGCTGACTCCATTCGTGATTTCCACATTGTCATGGGGAATTTCATGCTTCAATATCTCTACATTTTGTTCTTAAAAAACAAAAACAAGGTAACTGCCATGATGTGAATGTTTTTGTTTCCTTCAAATTTATATGTTGAAACCTAATTCCTAGTGTGACGGTTGGGGGGGCTCTGGGAGGTGATTAGGCCATAAGGGCAGAAACCTCATGGGTAGAATTAGTGCCCTTAAAAAAGAGGCCTGAGGAAGCTTGTTGGTTCCTTCCACCATGTAAAGATGTTGGAAGAAGGCAGCATCTGTGAAGAATGACCTTTCACTAGATGGCAAATCTGCTGGTGACTTAACCTGGGACTTCTCAACCTTCAGAAGTGTTAAATCAAGTTTAGCCTAAAGCTGCCTCCTTACATATTTCAAGTTTAGTCTAAAGATTTCTCGGTACACAGTGAATTACAACCTAAATGAAAGTGTAAACAGACAATAATCTACTCTTATGCCAATCACCAAGTTTTGGACAATCAAAGGGGAACAGTTATTCAAATCATGTTCAAAAGAGGCAAACACTGAGCTGTATCCAATCTGCTGTTTCTTTTTATGCTTTTATTTTTTGAGATGGAATTTTGTTCATTGCCCAAGCTGGAAGGCAATGGCACAGTCTCAGCTCACCGCAACCTCCAGTTCCTGGGTTCAAGTGATTGTCCTGCCTCAGCCTCCTGAGTAGATGGGATTACAGGTATGCACCACCATGCCCAGCAAATTTTTGTATTTTTAGTAGAGATTGGGTTTCATCTTGTTGGCCAGGCTAGTCTCGAACTCCTGACCACAGGTGATCTGCCCGCCTCGGCCTCCCAAATTTCAGGGATTACAGGCGTGAGCCACCTCGCCCAGCCCAATTGCTGTTTCTGTACCTTACTTTCATTTTCTGAGCGTCACTTTCCTTTTTCTGTATATAAATCTTCTTCCAACATGTGACTGCGCTGGAGTCTCTCTGAACCTTCTCTGGCTCAAGAAACTACCTGATTTGTGAATTTTTCTTTGCTCTATTAAACTCTGTTAAATTTAATTTGGCTAAGGATTTTCTTTTAACAGATGGCATCAGAAGTGAGATCCAAATTAGAGCTTCTAATGACCCCCAGGAACATCAAGTAACCGGGTGAGGTACCTGTCGGGCCCATTGTGTTCATTATTCTCTTGCAGCAGCTGGGAATCATGGTAAATTCTCTCTTGGGTTCCCAAGCTCCATGGATTTGTTTTGAACTCTCCAAGTTTGTTTGAGCAAATTTTTGATACTAATTGAATTTGGAAGTTCCAGTGGAAATTAGACTGGGTCTAAGATCAGATTGGTTCTGATAATTAACTGGCTTGGATCCAGTTAGAGTCCTCTTATGTTTAACTAGGTCAGAAAGAAACTGGTAGTTAAGTGGCAATATTGCAGGGGCTGTGAACTTTGGCTTTTGGAAATTTGAAGGGATTTTTGTGCTCCCTATCGCCTTTCTTTGTTCTTGAACACTTAGGTAGGGAAATAAATAATTGGTTAAGTTGGTTAAGGAGATCTGAGAGCCAAAGCCAATATCTGAGGTACAAATAGGATCCTGAATTTCTCAATTGACTACGTCCTGGCTTACACATGCATAAGTATTAAATTCCAGAAGCAGCAAAGACTTATAGAAATGGCAAACTCTTACTAAAGATAATTTAATGTTACCATGGAGGCAAGGCATGGTGGCTCATATCTGTAATCCCAGCACTATGGGAGGCTGAGGTGGGTGGATTGCTTTTGTCCAGGAGATCAAGACAAGCCTGGGCAGCATGGCAAAACCCCGTCTCTACAAAAAATACGAAAATTAGGTAGGCATGGTGGTACATGCCTGTAGTCCCAGCTACTCAGGAGGCTGAGGCAAGGAGGATCACTTGAGCTCAGGAGGCAGAAGTTGTAGTGAGCTGAGATTATGCCACTGCGCTTTAGCCTGGGTGACAGAGTGAGACCTTGTCTCAAAACAAAACAAAACAAAACAAAAACAAAAAAACCGTTAGAAAATAATTAAAAAAAATAAAGTTACAAGGGAATGTTCCAAATGAACAACACTGCACTTAAAGAAGTGCATTTGAAAATGAGGGCTCCCAAATTAGTCTTATATAGGAATGCCTATTGATATGCAGAATCTTCTAAAAAGATTTCAACATTTTTATTTAAAGACTCCTTATAAAAGGTAAATAAAAAGCTTAAACGACTCATTGATAAAGAAAGTTACATCTGCTAACATTTTGGCTTAGTTATTATTCTGCCCCAAGAGGAAAAAAAGGTCTCCTAGACAGTGTTTATAAAATATAGGCCCTCAGGTAAACTAGGCTTGCTTCTTTTTCAGATCTATCCACGCTGAGTTCAGGCAGAGAATACCTTGCCCTATTCCTGATGAGCTCTTTCCTGAACTCGTAATTCTAGCTAACAAACAGTAGCTAAGTTAACAAGAACACTTATGAACCTAAAATACACCTTTCTGGAATTTAACTGGCAATCTTGAAACACTTTGGTACAAGAAATTTGCTTCTATAAAGGAAGTCTCCATTTTTAAGGATGTGTGTTGGTATACCTTAGCAACTCTTACCATTGTTTTAAATTTACTTCACAAGTCATACCTTTGTTTAAGGTGCTTTTCTGACCATCTTTTCTTGACTTAACTTTTAGTTGGGCACTGTATTTTTCCCTTAGTTTGAGCAAATGATGGTACAATATTTAAGCCTAAAATCTTAGCTCTGTGCTTACAAAATATAATTCTTTTAGTTTCACTTAAGAGTTGTCTTTTTAGAAATGCAAATTTGTTGTCTAGTTAACAATTGCTTAGGGCAATGAAACAAGTAATTGGGAGATTGATAGTCTGAATGGGGAAAAGAAAAGCTATTTAAAAGCCAGCAAATTGCAATCCTTTATAAAAGCTATAAGAATTGCTTCTCTGTGTTTGTATGTCTGTATGTGTTATGTGTATGTGATATTATTTAGTAAATAAAGCTGCTTAAAAATTTTTTGGTAAACAGGAATGGTTTCAAAATTACCAGTTAAAGATAATTAGAAACTTGCTTGATTTGATTTAGAGTTTATGTTTTCAGATTAGAGCCTCGGGATAGGTGGACATGATGAGGTCTAGAGACAAGACAAGTTCTCAGTACCCAGACTAGCAACTGCAAGCCAGAATCAAGCCCAATAGGGCCACTCTTCCCTGCTCTCCCTGTTTTGCCTCCTGGCTATTTTAGGAAGAGTTAGATTGTCCAGTTGTAGTCTTCACAGCTTTGTCTTCTGTTCTGATCCTTTTAGACCTAGCATGTGAATTCAGGACTCAGACAGGTCATGACCTTCATAATCCTGACCTTCCTGGATGCCGCATGGTTACTTGGGACCCTGGATGACTGCGGAAGACACTAGGGAGGGTTCTTGTGTTTAGTTCCAAATCATTTTCAGTAATTTAAAATCTTAAAGTCATATTATGTTAGATTAAGTAATAGATAATCATAAAATATCTGAATCATTTGTAAGATAAAATGCTGAAATATTAATTATTAAACTTGAGTTTAAGTCTATATACCTTCACATGCTATTTTTAAATGCTATAAAAAACTGTCAATAAACAATAATTTGAAAAACTATCCTTCTAAAAAAATTATAAAATGTTTTTTATCTACAAATGGTGATATAAAACAAACAGTTCAAAATTACTTTCTAGAGTTTTCACTACAAATTGGGATTGCTAAGAGTTAAAACTGCAGTTAATATATGTAACTAAAACTACTAAATATTAGAGAAACAATTCTGTACACAGAATATATAAACAAAAGTATAAACAAAAATATGTTTTTAATGAGAAAATACATAAAGGCATAAAAATGTGTGCTTGTTTAAAAATTTTGTCTAGTTTGAAGTTACAGATTTCAAATTGAAGGAGTAAAAAAATAGATAAATCTAGATGAATATATAAAGTTGGAGAAAATGTAAAACAGAAGTTTTATGGAAATCTTGTGTGGTTAAAAGATGACAGATTTTATAAATTTATTTATCGAGTTTTATTAAAATAAGCTTTAGCATTGATAATACACAACGCAAAACTAAAGTTTGGTTTTCTCTTTTGAATGAAAATTTTACACAGTATTAATTATCAGGCTTCTGAGCCCAAGCTAAGCCATCATATCCCCTGTGACCTGCACCTAAACATCCAGATGGCCTGAAGCAACTAAAGATCCACAAAGGAAGTGAAAATAGCCAGTTCCTGCCTTCACTGATGACATTCCACCATTTTGATTTGTTCCTGCCACACCCTAACTGATCAATTGACTTTGTGACAATACACCCTCTCCGCCCTTTCAATAATGTGCTTTGTGATATTCCCCTGCGCTTGTGAATGTACTTTGTACAATACACCCTCCTCACCCTTGAGAAGGTACTTTGTAATATTCTCCCCCCCCTTGAGAATGTACTTTGTGAGATCCACCCCCTGCCCACAAAAAATTGCTCCTAACTCCACCGCCTATCCCAAACCTATAAGAACTAATGAAAATCCCACCACCCTATGCTGACTCTCCTTTTGGACTCAGCCCGCCTACAACCAGGGGATTAAAAAGCTTTATCACTCACGCAAAGCCTGTTTGGTGGTCTCTTTGAATGGATGTGCATGACATTAATCAGACATATTCAAACATTTTTCCTCACTTTTTGAGTAAACTGTAAAAAGAAAAAAAGAGAGAGAGGAGAGAAGAAGAGAGAGATTCTATCTTACACTGTCTTAAGTCTTTTCCTTATTTGGAAAGCAGCCTTCTCTATTAAAGAGTACAGGTTTTTGATTTTTAAAAATCTTTTAATTATCACTTTGGCTAAATGAATGACTTATTTTTATGGTGACCTGTGATTCTATTTTGGTCAAGTGTTTTAATACTTTGAAATATTTGATGAGCTTTCCAAAATCAAATTTCAGCTTCAAAGTTAAGTCTTTTTTGATCTCTAACTTTGGGATGCTGCAGAAGGCCCCTAAAACATCCAAAGGAGCGACAGGCCAATTTTTTGACATGTTAAATTACATGGAAACCACTGCCAAATAAAAAATGATTTCAACCTTCTTCAAGTTTTATATTTTAATGAAATTATTAATAGATGTTCCAAAATTGTATAAAATTTCTAAAATTCTAATATGTTTAGCTATATGCTATCAACCGTAATTATGGTTTAGTTATTGCAGGCCACAGAAACGACCACATTTCCTAGTCAGTTGTGTCTTTAACTATGACCTTTTATGCTAGGTGTGGTGGCTCATGCCTATAAACCCAACACTTTGGGAGGTAGAGGTGGTAGAATACCTTAAGGCCAGCAGCTCAAACCAACCTGGCCAACATAGTGAGACTCCATGTCAGTTATTTTCACAGTTGATTGTCTAATTCTAATGCAGTTTCTAGTGCAGTTTCTGATTTTGCTCACAAAAATCCCAGAGTATGTTATATTTAAGGAGGTTCATGAAAGTGTAGAAAGAACCCTGACAAGCACTCTTGAATACAAGTTTCTGATAACTTTAGGAATACATGATTTGGACTGGGTAAGAATTTTCAACACTTTGATGAAAAGATTGATCGGTTTATAAAACTGCTAACACAGGCAGGGCAAAAATTAACTGATACCAAGAAAATACTTTGTGAGATTTTCATGGTAAACCAGGCAGTACTGAAATACTTAGATATACAATTTGAATAAACTCCATAGTGCAAGTCAAATTACTTGTGATAGCCCATCAGTTATCAGTGCTACGCATATAAATAGGAGAAACAACTGGTATTTTAAAAAATGTAAATCAAGTGTTAAGAATGGATTCATGGAGATTCTGGACAGCCACCTCACCCTGAGTCCTTAAAGTGTTTGTTATTAGAAGCTCTGCATTCCATGACCCATCATGGAATAAATAAAATTATCCAAATTAAAAAATGTATTATTTTGATGACTGTTCTAAATTGCTCAAATAGTTTTTGGCCAATGTTTTGTTATCAAACCCATTTCTGGGTTTTAAAACTTTATGTACGTTTCTGTTACCTGATGGACCATTTAAACATTTATAAAAGGATTTCATTCAATTGCAATTTTTAATGCATGTTTTCTGGTTGTATAAGAGCTTTCCCATTCAAGAGGGCTGTTTTTATAACAGAAGGTCATTTTGCCAAAGTGTATTTTCACCAGATAATGAATGCATTTCATGGTCTACTGACTGGGGACAATCAATCCCTTCATAATCTAGAACCCAAGGATTAGACTCCATGGTCTTCTCAGAGTATCAGAGAAAGGCTGCCATTGAGCCATGCACATTGCAGCAAAACTTTGGCACCTTGAACCTTGGGTTCATAATCTCACAATTCACATAGGTGTCTTGCGCTTTTGCAACTGTACACTCATTTACAACCTTAAGGTAAAGCTAACCAGGGAAGTTTCTCCCCAGAAGCAGATGGCATCTTTGATATGGACAGCTCTTCCCCATAATCATGGATCAAGATTTCTCTGTTATCATGAGACTTTTATCTTTCCATTTTTCCCTTGCTTATGTCTCTTTGAACAATAGAACTGAAAAGGGGGTCTGTTGTGTACACTCATGGGGTCTATTTTTATTTGTGAAGAATTTTGCAGTCAGCTTTATACATGGACAACCTTATGCCTTGATAAATGGAAGATGAAGGGACAACGTAGGTGAGAAATTTTAATGGTACATTTGTTGCCTCATAATTAGTCAGAAGCAAACACTGATTCACTCCTCTTAACCTACATTATAGGTTCCACTCCTCTTAACCAACATCACAGGTTAAAGAGAACATTGTTAGGAGGCTTTAATGGTTGCAGAATAGACTTTAAATTCTCTTGTGAAAGTTATACTACATAATAGAATTGCTTTAAATTACTTACTGGCTAAGCAGAAGTATCTGTGCAGTTGCTTGTACTTCTTGTTTCCCATGGATAAAAAAATCTGGTATTATAGAGATTCAGTTGTAGTGGATCAATAAACAGGCTGCTTTAGTAAAGCAAGCAGACTCTTTAGCTCATTCCTTGATCTGTTTGATTGTAGTTGGTTTGGTTCACGGCAATCCTGGCTAAGGAGCATACTCCAAGTTCTCGGTATTATCCCCTGATAGTCATAATAGTAGTTTCCGTGGTGCACTCTGTTCTCTTAAAAGTTTTAAATGTTTGCATACAGCCATCTTTAGAGTGTTAAATGGTCTCTCTTCAACTGGAATGACAAGAGCTGAAAAAAAATCTGTGACCATGAGGGCACTGCAGCCTCTAAATGATGTGCTGAGACCAGAAACCCAAAGTGATGGTAACTGAGAGTGGTGCTAAGGCCTGAAGTTTTGGTCGTTCTCTCACCTAAGTGAGAACTTGACCAAAGAGGGTTATTTTTAAGCAAAATTATAAGAGGCCATTGTTTTGGACTGAGCTCATGCCCTAGGCCCCAATAGACCATTTTAAACCAAATTAGAGTCACTTATGCTAAATCTGACATTATCAAACTAAGACCTTAAAGAAAAAGATAGATCCTAGAACAAACCAAGTTTTGTTTTTCTCCTGTAAACAGGAGATTCCACCATAAAGAGCTACCCCCTAACCTAACCCCTACAAAGAAATTAATCTGAAGTCCTTGTTCTAACCTTAAAAAACCCACTGTTCTGCATTTCCCAATGGGGTTTGAGACCAAATAAGTACATTTATCATGGTGCTAGTGACATCAATGATAAAGTTTTGATCAATGATCAATTTTGAGAGGATGACCCAAAACAGGGAATTGTTAATTCAAGCGTAGCCGAAAGCTGCTTCCTTACATATTTTAAGTTTGACATAAAGGTTTCTCTGTACCTAGTGAACTATCACCTGAATAGAAGACTGGAACCTGCTCTTATGCTAATCATTGAGACTGGTCCAATCAAAGGGGCCCATGTTCAAATAAGGCAGATGCTGAACTAGAACCAATCTGGTTATATCTTCCTTCACTTCTGTTTTCTGTATATTACTTTTCTTTTTTTGTCCATAAATCTCCTTCCACCACATGGCTGAGCTGGAGTCTCTTTGAGCCTACTCTGGCTCAGGAGGTTGCCCGATTTGTGAATTGTTCTCTGCTCATTTAAACTGTAAAATTTAATTTGACTAAGAATTCTCTTTTAACAGAAATGTAGAAATAAAATTCTCTTTTCTATAAGCTACCCAATTTATAGTATTTTGTTATAGCAGTCTGAGCAGACTAAGACAGTAAAATCTGCTTTGACATGGCAAAATTAAGAAGAAAGTATAGTTATGTCTCCTATGTACCCTCTACCCTTACACATACATAGTCTCCCATTATCAACTTTCCTCATGAAAGTGGCACATTTGTTACAATTAGATGAACCTATATTGAGACATCATTATTATTCAGTCATAGATTACATTAGAGTTCAATCTTCCTGTTGGTTTGAACCAATGTGTAATTACACATTTCTAGAATTATAGTATAATACAGAGTAATTTTACTACTGCAAAATCCTCTGCAATAAATACATTTGTCCTTTCCTCCTCCCTTCCCCTGGGAAGCACTTTTTACTGTCTCTGTAGTTTGATCTTTCCCAGAATGTCATATAGTTGAAATCATACAGTATGCAGCCTTTTCAGATTGACTTATTTCAATCAGCAACATACATTTAAGTTTCTTCCATGTCTTTTCATGACTGGATATCTCATTTTTCTGAGGGCTGAATAATATCCAATCATCTGGTTGTACCACAGTTTGTTCATTCACCTACTAAAAGACATCTTTTCTTCCAACATTTGGCAATTACAAATAAAGCTGTTATAAACATCCATGTGTCGGTTTTTGTGTGGACGTATGCTTTCAAATCTTTTGGGTAAACAGAAAGAAGTGATGGATGAATAGCATAGTAAGAACATGTTTAATTTTGTAAGAAACTGACAAACTGTCTTCCAAATTTTGCATTTTCACCATCAGTGAATGAGAATTCCTATTGTTCCACATCCTGCTCAGCATTTAAGGTTGGCAGTGTTTTGAATAAAGTTGCAATGTTGTGCCATTTTAATAAATGTATAGGGGTATCTTGTTGTCTTAATTTGCAATTGCTTAATGAAATGATGTAAACAACTTTTAATATGCTTATTTACACTTGTGTATCTTCTTTGGTGAGATGTCTATTAAGGTGTTTTGTCCATTTTTTATTGGATTTTTTGTTTTTTTATTGATGAATTTAAAAAATTCTTTGTGTATTTTGAATATCTTGAGTTGTAAGAATTCTTTGTGATACTTGTATGTGTTGGATCATAAATCCTAGTCTTTAGCCTGCTTATTGTCTTAACAGTGTCATTTGCAAAGCAGAATTTTTAGTTTTGAATAAGTTATTAAGTATAGTTGATCAATTATTTTTTTCATGGATTATCTCTTCGGTTTTGTATCTTAAGAGTCATTGTGGCTGGGTGCAGTGGCTCATGCCTGTAATTCCAGCACTTTGGGAGGCCGAGGCGGGCAGATCCTGAGGTCAGGAGATCGAGACCATCCAGAGTAACACAGTGAAACCCCATCTCTACTAAAAATACAAAAAAATTCTCTGGGCGTGGTGGCACGCGCCTGTAGTCCCAGCTACTAGGGAGACTGAGACAGGAGAATGGCATAAACCCAGGAGGCAGAGCTTGCAGTGAGCTGAGATTGCGCCACTGCACTCCAGTCTGGGTGACAGAGAGAGACTCTGTCTCAGAAAAAAAAAAAAAAAAAAAAGTTTACAAATTTATGTTGGGCTGCATTCAAATCCTGGGCCTCATGCAACCTTTGAGACGTCAGTTGGAGAAGCTTGTTCTAAAATAAAAAAAAAAAAAAAAAGAAGAGTCATTGATATACTCAAGTTGATATGGTTTGTCTCTGTGTCCTCAGCAAAATCCCATCTCAAATTGTAATCTGCACATGTTGGGGGAGAGGCCTGGTGGGAGATGATTGAATCATGGGGGGGACTTCCCCCTTGCTGTTTTTATGACAGTGAGTGAACTCTCACAAGATCTGCTTGTTTGCAAGTGTGTGACACTTCCCCTTCACAGTCTCTCTCTTTTCGGCTACCATGTGAAGAAGGTCCTTGCTTCCCTTTCTCCTTATGACATGATTGTAAGTTTCCTGAGGCCTCCTAGTCATGCTTCCTGTTAAGCTTGTGAAACTATGAGTCAATTAAACTTCTTTTCTTTATAAATTACCCAGTTTCAGTTAGTTCTTTATAGCATTGTGAAAACGGACAAATACACAAGTTCATCTGGATTTTCTTCTATGTGTTCTTCTAGGAATTTTATAATTTTTGTAGTTTACCTATAGGTCTATGATCTACTTTTTGTGAATTTTTGTGGAGGGTGTAAACTCTATGTCTAGATTCATTCCCTTTGCATGAGAACATCCTTTTTTTCCAGCACCATTTGTTGAAAGGACTTCTTGGTTCCATTGTTTGGCCTTTGGTTCCTTGTCAAAGAGCAATTGGCTATATTTATGTGGGTCCAGTTGTGGGCTCTCTTGTCTCTTCCATTGATCTATTTGTCTATTCTTTCATTAATATCCATACTGTTTTGATTACTACAGCTTTATAATAAATCTTGAAATAAGGTAGTGTCAATCTTCCAACTTTGTTTTCTCTTTGGCTATTCTGAGTCTTGTGCCTGTTTTCCCTTTGCTGATATCCACAAATTACCTTTCTGGGATTATGATTAAGATAGCATTGAATTTATAGATGAAGGTGAAAATAACTTACAACTTGACAAGGAAAACTTGAGTTTTCAGATCCATGAATGTGGAATATCTTTTTATTTAGTTCTCCAATTTTCTTCAGTTTTGTAATTTTCCTTTTATGTATCATGCACATTTTGTTAGAGTTAGTCAAGTACTTCATATTTGGGGGTGACTAAAAATTTTTTAGTGTTATCAGTGTCAAATTCCACTTAGTAATTGATGGTATGTAAGAAAGTGATTTACTTTTGTATATTAATTTTTATTTGGCAACCTCTCCATGGTTACTTATTAGTTGCAAAAGTCTTTTGTTGATTTTTTCAGATTTTCTAATAGATAATCATGTCATTTGTTAACAAAGACATTTTATTTCTTCCTTTACAATCATTATCACCCTATGTCTTTTTCTTGTCTTACTGCTTTGATGAGAACTTCCGGTACAAAATTGAAAAGGAATGGTGAGAGTACACATCCTTTCTTTGTTCCTGATGTTAACAAAATAGTTTCTAGTTTCTCATGTTGGCACATTTTTCTTTGTGTTTCTTCTGCCTGGGGTTTGTTGAGCCTCTTGGATGTGAAGGGTTTAGCTTTCATTAACTATGAAAAATTTAGAGCTGCTTTTTCTTCAAATATTTTTTCTTCCATTCTTCTTTCTTCTGTCCTTTGAAGATCCAACTATAGTTACTTAAGGTTTCCCAGAGTGAACGCTTTGTTCAATTTTTACCTCGGTCTTTTTCTCTCTATATTCTGTTTTGCGTACTTTCTACTACTACATTGAGAAATTCACTTACCTTTTCTCCTGCAGTGTTTTTTTTTCTGCTATTAATTTTATGAAGTTTACTTTTATGACTTTTTCTTCTGTTAAAATTTAATGTATGTATTTTTATATTTTTCATGTCTCTCCTTAATATGCAAATTCCTTCTTCAACACGTGGAACAGAGTCTTGTTAACATTTTTAATGTTCTTAAATACATATATATCATCTGTGCCATTATTGGTTTAGTTTCAATTAACTGACTTTTGTCCTTACTTTTAGATGTAATTACCTGCTGATTTTCATGGTTGGTAATTTCCAAGAGCATGTCAGCCAGACATTTTAATTTTACCTTGTTGAATTCTACATAGTTTAAACATTATAGAGAGCCCCAGTTTACTAGAGTGCAACTTACAATATTTTGACTTTAATCATGGGTTTCCCAGGATGTAGCTCCATCCTAAGTTGAGGAGCATCTGCACTTACAATGATTTGACTTATGATTTTTAAACTTTATTTATGGTGGGTTTGTTAGGGTATTAGATGCATTTTCCATTTAGGATATTTTCAACTTATGATGCATCTATTGAGATGTAGCCCAAATATAAATCGAGGAGCATCAGTACTTTAAATATTCCTAAGGTTTGCTCTAAGATACCATCAGGTTTCTTAGAACTAGTTTTCCCATTTTAATCCTTGCTTTTAAGCTTTGAGGGAAAGACCAGAGAAGCCTTTGGTCTATGGCTAATTTTTCCTAACTACAGATACAATACACTTCTAAGTAATGTACCTGAAACTATGTCCTTTACAAGGTTGTTATACTCTGGCTGGTAGGAACATAGCTTCTTTAAATCACTAATTGACCCCTTTTGGTTAAGTGTTTTCCTGAGAATTGGTTAATTTTCCCACATGCAAATAGAAACATGTATTTAGCTGAAAACCCAAGGGGAAATTCTGTGAATCTCCAGAGTTCTTTCTTTATATGACTCACTTTTCTCTGTTCTGCTGATTCTAATTCCATCTCAAGTAAGAGAAAATTCCAGGCTCAGTGTGGATTCCTTATCCTTGTGCATGGGCTGAAAACTCTTTCTCTAGGCAGTAAGATAGAGCAATGGCAGAGCTCATCTCATCTGTTAACCCTGTCTTAGGGATCACTGTTTTGTGCTGCCTCTTTTGTGCTGCCAGTGTATAAAAACTACTCTTTAATATGTTTTGTCTGGTGTTTATTTTTTCAGTGTATTCTCTGTTACTCCACCTTGACTTGAAGTAGGAATCACTTCCCACCCACATGGTCTCATATGTATTCTTTAAGATTTTCTTCTATTATGTTCCCCAAATTACTTTTTCATACTGTGACCTTTAATGCACTAGAATTGTAATACTACATATAGTAATACATATAGACTCCATTTTATTCTCCTTGTCTGTGAACCAGTTTTCCCAGTATTATCTACTAAGTGTTTATTTGTTGCAACACACATTTTAGTGCTGTTTCCTTATCTACATGCAACTGCCTTTGAACTTTCTATTCTCTTCTGTTGATGTGTTTTCTGTTCTTTTGCCAATTCCATTTTGATTTTAATATTATATCCTTGTGTTAGTATCTCCTGTCTCTCAAGTTTTATGCTTTTCATTTCCATTTCTGTTGTAATAGCATTGATTGGAATCTCCTCTATTGTGTTAAATAACAGTGATAATAGTGGGTATTCTTGCCTTGGTCATGATCTTAAGAAAAATCTATAAAATGTCGCCATAAGTATAATATTTTATATTTTTTCATAATACATTGAAGGATAGATACATTGAAGCAGATGAGGATTATGCAATTGGTTTACATTTCAAATTCTTCATATTCACTTACAACAATAATACTCATGTCAATGGATTTGAAACGGCATCAATATGGTTCTGAACAGTTCCTATATTAGGGCAATAAAATATAAAGTGTGTATTTATAAACTTAGAATACTCAGGATTAAAAGTGTATACTTCGTTTATACAAAAATCACGTTTTTTTCACACAATTGTTTTCTCTAGAAACAAAGAGACATAACACACACTGATTTCAAGTACAATAAATTTCAAAATGCAATTTTATGAGGTCTCTTTGAAATTAGACAATTTATCTTGTCTCTGTGGATCATGTTAAATTAAGACTCAAGTATTTTTATCCAAGAATATTGATAAACATTAAGTATATGAGTTTAAGGAACCTAATATGGTATATGACACATTGAATACAACAAAAAGGTTTGTATGGCTGGGAGCTATGGCTCATGCCTATAATTATAGAAATTTGGGAGGCTGAGGCAAGAAGATTGCTTGATCCCAAGAATTTGAGACCTGGGTAGCAAAGTGAGACCCCATTTCTACCAAAAATTAGAAAACTTAGCCAGGCATGGTTTGGCATACCTGCAGTCCCAGCTACATGGGGAAGGTGAGGCAGGAGAATTGTTTGAATGCAGGAGGTTGAGGCTATAGTGAGCCATCTTCATGCCACTGCATATGCCTGAGTGACAGAGCAAGACTCTGTCTCAAAACATAAAGAAACAGTATTTCATTCCAGTAGATGTTTACCTTTGATGTGTATGCATTCTATAAATATGAGACAATACTGTGTTCTTATATGTAATTTTGTGATGAATTTAAATAATACATTATTATAATAACTTTATAACATTTCAATAAAATATCAATAAAATAAATATTATTAAAATATTCATTATATTCTTCACTACAATGAACACAAATCTTTAAGTAAATACATATAAATTTAGTTAAAATGAAGAAAATTCAATCCAGATGTCTTGTTTCTACAATGCCTGTCAATTGGATATTTATTAATCCAGCTTTTAGACTAGACATTTTTTTCTCATCTAAGTGATTAAGAACACACAGGCACAATCAGAGAAGAATATAAAAATTCATGCAGTAATTTCGATTTCAATACATTTTATATAAAATATATTAAAATCGCATAGTTGCAGTTTGAATTTTAGACATTTCATAATTAGAAGATTGCTCTAGTAATTTACTTTGTATAGGAAGATTGGATGTTAAAAAGAAAACAAATAACTTTGGAGATAAAATTCCTAGACACATTTCTCAACCTATATGTAATATTAATTTCCTTGCTCTCCCTCTTTCTCTGGCTCCCTCTCCCTCTACATATGTGCATAATTTTTATAACTATAGAATATTTATATATTTGAAGATATTTATATATTAATATTCTATTTAACTAATCTTAATTTTATAATGAATTATTTTATGTAGTGAAATTCCAGAAAAGTACAAAAATGACTTTCATTTGAGATAGAAAACACAAAACTTAAAATTGATTACAATGCAAATGTTTACCTTGTCTAATTCAATTATGAGGTGACAGTGCTCTTAGTGGGCAATATCTGGAAAAGTTCCTTAATATATAAATAATGTTGCATATATACACATTTTATCAGTTTGTGGCTAGATCATCATAGGTAGTCCCTGGCTAGTTACAATGCTATTATTCAATTTTATCCTTTAATAACAAAGAACTAGCCAAATGTTTTCCCTAATGAAGAGTGATATTTAGCCAGCTCCAGAACTGAGCCACCGTTTCTGATCAGTTTACATTAGACTCAGATGGTGGTGATTTAGGAAGCTGTTTTGTTTTAGGGACAGCCTATTTAAAACAGCATATCAGATGTTTATTGAATATATATCTACAAATGGCATTACTCAATCATAAGCATACATATATTCTGTCTTAATAGATAGAATTGACAATTAAAATTGTCAAGAAAGGTTCCCAAAGAAAAAATAATATAGTAATTTATTTTGAAAAATTGTCAGTTTCCAGTAAAGCCGAACGTACTCAAGTTCTATGACCTGACTAATCCACATCTGGGATTTATTCAAATGTGCACCGGAACACACGTAAAAGAATGTTCATAGAAACATTACTCAGATTGGCTAAAATTGTAAGGAACCCAAATGTTAATCAATATAGAATAGGTAAACAAACAGTGGTATATTTATAAAATGACATAGCATACGGTAATGAAAAATGTCACCTGAGAAAACATGAGTGGATCTCATAGATATGGTGTCGAGTGAAAGAACCTAGACACAAGAGGGTATGCTGAATGATTCAATTTATACGATGCTCAATAGGAGGCACACATATCTAATAACAAGCCAAATGGTGGTTATTTTGGGAGAAGGTGGTTAGATTGTGGGCTCTGAATGATGGTTAGATAAAGCAGAACGATTAAGAAATGTGTACGTTATACATGTTATAATTCGATAAAATGTAAATTTAAAAATACTACACCAACTATAGGAAATAATTTTCACATTTAGGTAAGAAAAGTAGATGATCAGAAAAAGAGTAGCGAGAGGATTTTATTTATGAACTTTATTCTTTGGCACTCATTTATTTCCCCCTAAATTCTGTGTTTCAGAATTAGGGACTTGCCAACTCAGCACTTAAATCCTCAGAGATTCCAAAGTTCTTGCCTGGGGCTCCTCCCGCTTGGAGGCGGGTGAGGATGGATGTATACAGGGGCACGCACACATACACGGAGAACTGAGCTCCCGTCCGGTTCCACACAATACAACAGGAACTTCACAAACAAGAGCAAAGCTGTGGGAAAAGCAGGTTGCGGGTGGCCCCGCGCTAGTTCTCAGGATTTCAGCCGCGGCCCGCTGGACAGCTCCAGGATGACTTCCGCTTCTCTGGGCTAACAGTCGGGCAGGTGCTTCTACTGATCCCCGAGGGACAGCTCCTTGTTCCTGAAAGGCTGTTTTCCCCTAGCTAACCGTGAGAACAAACCACTGAATACGGAACAAAGACGCAACCGCTTTGCTTTTTTTTTTTTTTTTTAATTTAAATTCAGAATTAGCCGGAGCCATTTACTCCCTCTAGAAGCGGAGCTCCCGAGTGTGTGGACAGAACCCTCCCCAGGTCCTGAACGCTTACGGACGGGGCGCAGTGACGCGCGCCCCGCGGGCAGTAAAATTGCAGGGGGGAAAGGGAGGAACATCGATTAAACCCAAATCGTGGGCGTGCAGTCCTCAGGGCACCGGAGTGCGTGAAACCTCCAGGGGACTCTGCTGGAAAGGAGATCATGCCCTCTAAGTCTCTTTCCAACCTCTCAGTGACCTCCGGCGCGAACAAGAGCGGTTCAGTTCCAGAGAGGTGGGAAAGGGATTTCCTGCTGGCCTCGGACAGGACTACCGCGGAGTTGGTGATCCGCTGTGTGATCCCGTCCCTCTACCTGCTCATCATCACCGTGGGCTTGCTGGGCAACATCATGCTGGTGAAGATCTTCGTCACCAACAGCGCCATGAGGAACGTCCCCAACATATTAATCTCTAACCTGGCGGCCGGGGACTTGCTACTGCTGCTCACCTGCGTCCCGGTGGACGCTTCGCGCTACTTCTTCGACGAGTGGATGTTTGGCAAGGTGGGCTGCAAACTGATCCCGCTCATCCAGCTCACTTCCGTGGGGGTTTCCGTGTTCACTCTCACTGCCCTCAGCGCCGACAGGTAAGAGCACAGGTAGCTGTGGGTGGCTTGGAAAAGTCGTGGAGAGGGGCGGGGAGAGAAGACTCACTCGAATGCACCTACTGGCAGAAGGACGCAAGGAAAGGTTGGGTGTCGAGAGGAAGAGAGGGAGAGAGTGTGTACCTGGGAAGCAGAGTAAACAGAGTTAAAATGGACTGAGATGTGAGGCTTGGAAAAATATATGAAAATTACTATGTTTTAAAAAACAAAATTGCATTTAAAATTGCATATCCTAGTCTGACTCCTGACACTTAGGGAATATTATTTCATAGAAAAGCTATAGAAAAAATGTGCAAAAGAGTATCTTGTTGAAGCTTGTTGTGTGTGCTTAAAATCTTGTAAGTGTACTTTCCTTTATGCAGTAGAATAAGAATCTAATAGGTAAGAATGTCTGCTTAATATTAGGGAAATATTTAATTTTGATTTTTTTTCAAGTAGGAGGAGAACTTACTTACATTTATTAACTGAATTTTACTATTTCGTAGAAGTAAAACCAATTACATTAATAAATATTCTTTAAGCAGATGACTTCTCACTTTCTTCTTAATACCTGAAGCTAAGAGACTTTTTTTTTCCCCCACAGATAGGTACCCAAAATACATCTTTGATATTAAATCTGCTTTTCACATATGTTAAGGGTGTGAAGTGTCTTTTTGCAGATCAACTAGTTCAACTTTGTCATTTTTCAGATGTGCATATTGAGGCCCAGGGAATGTAATTTCTAATGGAAGACAAGGGAGGAAAATCCAAGTCTCCTGACTCCAGGTCCATTTAAGCAGAAGGGAATGTTTGGATAGGGGTGAGGGAAAATGCAAAGTTAGCTATCTTTACATGGAGCTGTGCTTTAATTGCCTCAGTGGGAGTGGAGGACTGACTTAAACTATTTAGATAAACAATTAACTTGGATAATTAAGTTGGTATTCACTCTCCTCTTTAATTTACATATTCAATTGCTAATGAAAAATGAATCTGTATCTGAATTTCCTGGTATTTGCAACAATACTGGAATATTACTTTGGCATTGAAGAGTTAATCTTCATTGAGGGAAACACGACATTCAACAGAGACTTGAGAAACTGAAAGTGATTCACTTTCTTGAAAACCACACTCCTGGAAATTTAGGTGCTTTTTGTATAAATTATGTACCTAATTTTGTTTATGTGGCAGCATTTCTATTATCTTTTAAAATGTTTTCTCTGAATTCCAAAGCAAAAACATGACTAGTTTAGCTGCCCCTCTTTATGCAATCTTATTTTACCTAGAAAGTTTAAAAAACCTACTTAATGATTAGAATAAATCTTAATGATTAGCAACCACAATAGTTTAAATTACTATCATTATGCTTTCATTTTAAAGACATGGCATTGGTAATAAGACCCAGGGTTGGAGTTTATTTCACACTAGGTTTTACAATCTATTGTCACGGCGACACATGACGATTTACACAGGTAAATTTGCCCTGGCCAAGATCAGAGAAAAATAATAATCCTCATATATTTACTGACTTTTTCTGTTTCATTTGTGTGTCGTATACTCCATGAATACAGAATGAATAATTTAGTAATAATGATAAGGAAAAGTGAGATGCCTCTTCTACTTGGTCTGTAGGCTACACTTGTCTATGAGTGTGTTCAGGAAATATAAACTAGGAAACCTGAGTAACTGTTGATGAAGTTATGCAATATTTTCCATGATTCACTTAACATGGGTTGGAAATGGTTTGTTATATATTGTCTACACTTCTGTTTTTCTTCTAGAGCATAGCAATCAGTAGTTGATTAGTACTTGATAACCTCTTACATTTCTTGTGGATGTGGAATCAATTGTAGGATTAATTGCACTTAGCACAGTGCTATTTTTGTGTGTGTGTGATTTTTCAATCCTCACAACGCTGTGAGATAGGCACTATTATTTTTAAATTAAAAACTTTAAAGCTAAGAAAACTGAGATTAAAAATTCAGTACCATTTTTATGATCACACAGCTAGCCATCATGGTGCCAACATGTTTGAACGCCATTTAAAGTCTGAACACTTCACCATTAATCCACATTATTACAATTCTGGGTGTAAGAAATTACTAATAGTATTTTTTATTTACCTGCGGACTTAAAAGTTGAGTTTAAAACAAAGCACCCAAACATAAAAAAAAAAAAAAAAGAGTACAGGAGCTGATTCATGAGATTTATTACAGTGAAAAAGCATCATAAAATGTAACCGCAAAATAAAAAAGTGCCCTGAATTCAAAATTAAGTAGTAGTTCCAAAAATAAAACTATAATAAACAAATAAACAAAACTCTGTTATTAGAGTCTTTAAACAATAAATTCAATTATTTGTATATGTATCCTGTCTTCATACATGGCCTAAGTGTCTTTGCCTAATAAAGTAACAGTAGAGAGTTAAAAAATAGAGATCACAGTACATAGTAAAAATCAGGAAGATAATTAGATTTCAGAAAGCATATTCTAACGTGAAGCGGATACTCTTATTCTATACTTCAGTGATGTCAGATGTCAGTATCATTAGATTGCAGAGACTAAAATGAAAAACACAAATATTTTGAATCCACCTCGAGGCCTAAATCACTTTGTTTGATAAGGCCAAAGGGTGGTCAGATGACACTGGTATCTGTGATTATTATTATATTTTACTTTTTTGGGACAGAATCTTGCTCTGTCGCTCAGGCTGGAGTGTAGGGGCATGATCTTGGCTCACTGCAACCTCTGCCTCCTGGGTTCAAGCAAATCTCCTGCCTCAGCCTCCCGAGTAGCTGATACTACAGGTGCACACCATTACACCTGGCTAATTTTTGTATTTTTAGTAGAGATAGGGTTTCACCATGTTGGCCAGGCTGGTCTCGAACTGCTGACCTCAAGTGATCTGCCTCCCTCGGCCTCTCAAAGTGTTGGGATTACAGGTGTGAGCCACCGCGCCTGACTGGTGTCTGTGATTATTAATCCTTGACTTTCCATACTCTTCCAAGGAGTTTCAGCAGACACATCCCTAGGCAACAGCATTTGTGCCCACTGCAGTCGTGCCTCAGAGGCACATCATCATAACCAGTATGGCTGGAGGAGAGACAGTGCATGGTATGAAGTGGTGATAGTGGTGATCTTAATTTATTATCATTTTTTACTGTTATCTTGATAGACATTTTTCTTACAATTTTGAAAATGTACATTGTTTGCTTGTTTACATAAAGTAGTTGATTAAAAGTATTTCTATATTTTATGTTGTATGATGTTTCTAACAGTTTTATACATACACACATACACACAAACACACACACATTCCCACCTTCCACCGTGGAGTATTGGGACGTGTGTGCTGTGACATCAGGTTGGTGGCGCCCCATAAGCCATATTTACTTATGGTTGGTGTTATAGTGATCTCCTCTATCTATGAGTAGCTGCATTTCCAAATTTGGAATGTTATTTATTTGATTCTTGAAGACCTTTTGGCCTCTGATGGCACATTATTAAAATGCTAATAACTCTTAGGAATGGAGTTTTCCTTTTTCCTTCATAGGAAAAATTCTCACAGATTCCTAGTGCTAAACTGTAAACTTTATAATTTCATGTATTAACAAATATAAAATTAGATATCAATTCTTTATTCTGGCTTCTTATATGCTAACCAAAATGCACTTATAAATTTTAAAATACAAATTATAAAAACTATAAAAAATAAACTAATATTAGTTTAATGTATTGGGTGACATTTTTTTCTGATATCAAATAGCCAATGTTGGATTAAATGTAAAAATAATATTTTACCAAATCTGATTAAATTTCTATTGTATTAATAATTATTAATAAAAAATCAAAGTTTTTATGCGCTGGTTAGGATAATCAGATTTTATTCCATAACTAGATCAGTAGACAAATTCTTGAATCATTAATATTAGTTTTATATTATATCAATGCAAACAGACATTCTATTGAGTGTAATTATTTGTTAAGATACTGAAATAGATTGGATACAGGCCCTGGGTCTAACACTCCCTAGGATTCATAGGACTTTTCCATCAGTCTTCATCCAGCGGTGGGAGGGCATGCTGTTAACTGTTTGCTGCTTTCTCATCAAAACTCCTAACTGAAGCTCAGGTTCAGGTTAACCAGCTGCCCCTGACTGGAGATGATGTTTTCTCCTTTGCTCCATAGCCCTTGCCTCTCAGTCTCTTAATTGGTAGTGAGATTGGCACCAAGAGTGTGCTTCTAACTCTTTAGAAGAATAGTTCACATTCACCCTATAATACTAGAGTGATGACTTATTTATGTTAAACTTAGTTTTGTTCAACTTTGTATTACTCACATTGCTATAAAGAACTACCTGAAATTGGGTAACTTATAAAGAAAAGAGGTTTAATTGACTCACAGTTCCACAGGCTGTACAGGAGGCATGCCTGGGGAGGCCTCAGGAGACTTAGAATCATGACAGAAGGGTGAAGGGGTAGCAAACATGTCTCCACATGGTAGCAGGAGAGAAAGAGCTAAGGGGGAAGTGCTACAAACTTTCAAACAACCAGATCTCACGAGAACTCATTTACTACCACGAGAACAGAAAAGGGAAATTTGCCCCCATGATCCAGTCACCTCCCATCAGGTCCCTCTGTCAACACTGGGGATTACAATTCTACATGAGATTTGGGTGGGGATACAGAGCCAAACCATATCAAACTTGTGACAGGAGAATTTAAGGCAGCTTAAAAATAAAGATACAAACAACACACCGCAGGACTAAAAAGGGAGGAAATCAAGGGTGGGGAAAAGAAAAGTTGGAAAATATAAAATGATCCATACTTTCACTAAATGCGAGTCATAGGTTTTTCTGAGAGCTTTCTAGTTGCCTTTTCAAAAAGAAAAAATTGCTTTCCATAACAAATGCTCTGTTGTTATTTTTATATAACCATAGAAACAGAATCCATTGTAGTTTCTGCACATAATTTATTAGTTTTTAATTTGAATTTACAGGGCTTATTGTTGAATAAAGGTTATTATATTTGACTCGAATAAATTAGATATCTTTTACTCATTGATCTTGAACACTTCTAGTTTATCTCTTTCTTTTATACTTAGAAGTAATTTCACACACTGAATTAGAAAGGCACTGTATAATTCTCACAAGATTCATAATATTGCCATAATTTATATGTTGCTTATAGCTTTTGAAGATTATCCATCTATCTTGATCTGAAACTTTTGGGGCACACTACAAATAAGGAGGGATTGCATCAGGCTTGGGTTTATGGTTCCTGGGTGCTAACCATGTATCCGTTACATCCAAATGTTTTAGTTGGAGAAAAATGATAAAACAGCACAAAACTCATGGCCATAAGGTGGTGTTTTCCTTATTTGCAAAATAAGATTCATGTCTTCCTCATGATGTGACATATCATAATTAAAGAGCAGGCATCTGATTCTTCAAATACTTAATTTCTGCTGGATTCTGGATACTATCCATTCTTTTGCTGAATGTGCACCCATTGCACTGGACAGCCTTGCTGGAAGCCTGTGGCAAAGATGCTCACTGTTGCACACAACTCTCTTAAAACATGGTTTCTAAACCCAGCTTATCATCAGAATCACCTGGAAATCTTAGTATGCAGAATCCCACACTTCACATTCTAGGGACTCTGCATTAGTAAGTCTACAGAGAAGCCTAATCATATTCTCTCTCTCTCTCTCTCTCTCTCTTTTTTTTTACTTCTCTAGGTTTTTCTGAATATTGATGCATTTTAGGCATCACTGGATTAGACTCAGTCTCCATTTGTCATCGCCATTCCCACTTCAACATAATACCCAACAACTCCTACCACAATTGCTCCTAACAAGGATCTCCTTGTTGCTCAGCCTATAGTTTCAACCATTTATTGAGACCCTATGGACTCTATTGGCCAGGCCAGGCATTGTGTTATGTATTAGAGATATAACAGTGAGCAAGACCTTTCTCTTATTATACAGTTTACACTCAGACTTTTTGTGGACCTATTCCTTGCCTGATAGATGAAAGTTTAATAAAAAAAGAAAGAAAGAAAGAAATTTTGGGTAGCATCATTAGAAAGATTAGTGTAGATGGAGATTTTTGAGATGCTATGATGACTCTATAAGAGCTAAAAAAGATCCCATTTTTATTAGGTATTTTGTTTCATGATTAAATGTAATTATCTCTTTACATTAAAATTTAAACTATGCAGATGTTACAAACGAGATCCAAAATAAGAATTGATGAAGAAATCTATTTGTTTATTGAGATTTAATACATGAATAGTGATTATTTTTCTCTTTATATGCCTTTTGATCAAAATTCTCTAGTATTTAGTTTTCAGTTAGGGATATCCTCCTGAGACCATCTGTAAGGGAAAATATACCTTTTTACACATACCTCCTATGCTAATATACACAGTGAAACACTTTTTATGCTAAGAAATTCTTTTCCTCACATTTCTATAAATATTTGAAGGAAGCATGATAAAACATGCCCACATTAATTTGCACTATCTCATTTTAATTTTTGCTTTTTAATTCTTTCTAAGATACACACAGTTGGTATACAACATTTTCTTCAACAATCGTAAGCTATGTCTCAGTACTAATAACATTTTGGTAAGTGTTTATAGTATTTTCAACTATAATTCTGTTTTTGTAGGATTTTCAATTCTGCCCTTTTATTCAAATGTGTATCATTTAGAGACTATCATTGGGGTCTATCCTTTTCTTGCAGGAGGTGGCTCATAATCCTCCTTGTTGGAAAGGCCAACATTTCTGCTAGGTTTCTTGCTTTCCTTAAACCAAGATTTTTGCATCCGTTTCTAGCAATCTTATCAAAATGAGAGATTTATTGTTTTAATTTCTATTTAAAATTTCTCTATATCTTTTATGGTTATAATGCCTGTTTGGTATGAATGTTTATGTTGGCCAAAATTCATATGTTGAAATCCTGCTCCTCAAGATGATGGCATTAAGAGGTGGGCCTTTGGGAGATGATTAGGTAATGAGAGTGGGACCCGCATGAATGGGATTCACACCCTTATAAAAGACTCCAAAGAGACCCTTGACCTTTCCACCATTTGAATAAGCAGCAAGAAGATCCATCTATGTAAAAAAAAGGGGGACCCTCACCAGACACTGAATCTCTCAATGCCTTTATGTTAGATTTCCTAGTCTTGAGAATTGTGACAAATTTCTGTTGTTTATAAGCTGCCCAGTGTATGGTACTTTATTAGAGCAGCCCAAGTAAACTACGACAGTACCTCTACAATAGTACATGTGCTTAGATATGAGGTAGAGAAGTGACATTTTCTTCTCCTTTTTAAATATGTGGAGGAAAGTTCAGAATACCCTTCACAGTTTTTGATAATCTAGAAAGAAGGCTTGATCTTTTTGTAGTGATAACCTCTCTGCCCTTTCCTTGTCTTCTTCCACAGAAAAAAGAAATTGCAATCAGTTTTTTTGGTAATTTCCTCTTAAATATGAATTGTCAGTCAATAATAATGCAAATTTATTGGGAGAGATTACAGTACAAAGAGATCAAACAAACAAACAAATCTGGAACTAGGCTGGAAAGAGATTAAATGTTTATTTCTATATTAGTTTTATAGATACATAGCAAGAGCTGGTTGCAGTAGCTCATACCTATAACCCCAGCACTTTGGGAGGCTTAAGTGGGCAGATCACTTGAGCCCAGGAGGAGTTTGAGACCAGCCTGAGCAGCATAGCAAAACCTCGTCTCTACAAAAATACAACAATTAGCAAGGCTTGGTGGCACATGCCTGTAGTCCTAGCTACTTGGGAGGCTAAGGTGGGAGGATTGCTTGAACCTGGGAGGTGGAGGGTGCAGTGAGCTGAGATCAGGCAACTGCACTCCAGCCTGGGTGACAGAGTGAGACTCTGTCATAAAAAAAAAAAAAAAAAGATATATGGCAAGAATGTGCACATATAACATAGGAATAGGACACTATAAAAAAATTTGAAAACATAAAAAAACTTATAGGAACTTATATCAACAAAAGATGATAGAAATTTTAAAATTCAGAAAAAATGATGGAAAGTAAAGCTTACAGAATATCTTAGAAATTAAAATCAAGAAGAAGGTGAAGTTGTGCTTGATAAATGTGATTTTCCAAAAAATGTCAGAGATTGGGTAATAATTCAGATTTGTCTAACTAAAATCATGTGGTACTGCATCTTATTTGCTAGGTATATTATCATTTGAAATACTTTAAAGAGAAATATAAAAAATTCGAGTTTTACATACCATTTTGAATTATTTGCATCATCATTGCCTTACTCAATGTGTGTGTTTGAGTTAGCTGCAGAAAGTTTTGGATTGTTTACTGTGTCCTGGAGTGTGATTCCTTTATCACTAGTACATTGCTGGTATATTGTCATTAATATTTTAGGTTAGAGGAGAAAATAACTTTATGGGATCTTGACATGAAATAAATTTGAGCTATAAAGACAAAATATTGTTCTGCTTTCAAGTTTTTCAGTCCTTATTATTGGATTATGGAGAAAATCCCAATCTAGATTAGTCTTTTATTTATTTTATTTTGTCAAAATACAGTATGACCAATCTAGATTAGTTTCTAAAATTCATTAATGTCTTTAGAAAAAGAGTGAAAGGGTTCACACTCAGAAGTTATGGGAAAGTATCAAGGAAGGATTGAATAACATTATTTTGTGAACATCTTATATTTTGGTATTCAATATATTATGATAGATGTAACATATATAGATTTAGAAGAATTTAAGAGGTAAACAAATGTCCAGGATTTTGGAAATGAAATAACTAGGATTTAGGAAATGCCAATTTAAAATATTTTTCTCTCCCTTCCTGTTTTCTGTGCTAATAAGTAGTGGAATGACTTGTAGACTGAGAGACACCAGGAATCTTAGGTCTTACATACACTTTTAAGCAGCCAGGGAATAAATACATTTGAGCTACAAAGACAGAATCTCTCTTACTAAGCAGGATGTCTTTCTCTTCATTTTCCTTCCTTCCTTCCTTCCTTCCTTCCTTCCTTCCTTCCTTCCTTCCCTTTTCCCTTTCCTTTCCTTTCCTCTTTCTCTCTTTCTTTCTTTCTTTCTTTCCTTCTTTGCTTCTTTTCCTTTCTTCCTTTCTTTTTCTTTCTTTCTTTTCTTTCTTTCTCTTTTCTCTTTCCTTTCTTTCTTTCTGGAATAACTTGAGATGTATCATTTTCCCAGGTACAGAGCCATCGTTAACCCCATGGACATGCAGACGTCAGGGGCAGTGCTGTGGACCTGTGTGAAGGCCATGGGTATCTGGGTGGTCTCCGTGTTGTTGGCAGTTCCCGAAGCAGTGTTTTCAGAAGTGGCACGCATCAGTAGCTTGGATAATAGCAGCTTCACAGCATGTATCCCCTACCCTCAAACAGATGAATTACATCCAAAGATTCATTCAGTACTCATTTTCTTGGTCTATTTCCTCACACCACTTGCTATTATTAGCATTTATTATTATCATATTGCAAAGACCTTAATTAAGAGTGCACATAATCTTCCTGGAGAATACAATGAACATACCAAAAAACAGGTAAGCTTGGTAGGTGTGGGTTGGTGGTGTGCTGGTCAGAACAAGTAACTGCTATTATTGTTTTATTTTGTGGGTTTTTAATCCTATGACTGATGATTACAGAGTTGGGCCTTCACAGGCCTTAAGTAGAAGGGATATGTGGGGATCTCTAATATATGGTCATACCAGAGCCCCGCAAAGGCCCACTTAGGTTCAGTTTATCATTTATCTGGATCTGTGATAAGACCTGACATTCCACCATTAGAAATTAATGTATTGAAAGACCTGTTTTACATGCAGAGTTTTATGTAACAAACAACATAATAAACCAGAAAAATTTCACATATGAGCATACATTAATTTAATTCTTGTTTCTTATCCCATTAACCCACTAAGGATGGCAGGGAGTATAGAAGAAGGATGCACCAGGAAAGGACTATAGGACACTGCCTGGGATCTGGGGATGGCATTTGGGTGGAAGTCAGAATGAGAGATGAGGAGAATAGCAGGAGTAGCAGAAAAGGAACCCAAAGGTGCAATCCAAAGGTGGGCTGGTGTTGAAGCAATATGTGACCCAACTCAAATTTGTAACTTTCCCTACAAAGATAATATGCTCATTTAAAAATTGCATCATGCACCTTATGTACTTTTTCTTTCTTCAAGAATATGCACTACTAATTTAAGGTAAAAATCAACTGTGTTAATACACAAAGAGACAGAAATAGTGTTCTTGTGAGAAAGAGTGTCTGGTTACACATTTGTGTACAGCTAGAAAAGAACTTCTAATGGGTTTTGCAGGTACAGAGTAGTTACTGATGCTTGTTTCCAAATTCAAAGCAAAGAAATTGAATCACAGATCATTTAAAATTTACTGGAACATACATGGAACATTAGGCTGGGGCCTTGGGTATGTTAGCAGCAGCAGAAACTAGTAAAGATTTCGTGCATGGAAGGTAACCTTTATGAATTGGTGGCCATCAGCATCAAAGATCCATATCAGCTTTAAAGACTTAAAAAATCACCCAATTATTGAAGGCATTGATAAATTCAGAGATTTTACCTAAATATTTGGCATCAGTGAGGCAATGTATTCAGATCATTGTCTCACTGTGCTTTCTATTTTATACAATCAGTTATATTATCTGAGCCCTGTGATCCAATCTGTATCTCAGTTAGGTATTTGAGTATTTGCTTTTGGTTTCTAAAGTTGAGTTTTTCTCATATACACAGCCCTTGCTTCACTTTTGAATTTTTTAATGGCCTTGGCCTGTCTGCCTTGTTTTCGTGAATTTCCCTATTGGGACCTGTAAACTCTGGCAGGGCAACTGGGTCTTGACATCTGCTGAGAAATAATCTCAATGCCAACAGCCTGCCTGTGCACTCGAATCTCCAAGTATAGACCACTGTGACATTCTTGCACTCATCTTCCACCTGCAAGGGATGACACTGCTTAGAAAGATAAATTTCACATTTGATTTTCTTAGGATTGATTGTTGGGTCGCGTAACTTATGCCACTGGGATCCATGTGGAATATCACATTCTGCTTCCTGGCATGGGGTCCTCTTCAGTTGCACCTTTCTCTGCTTCCTCCATCACCCCTGTACTGCTACCTACCATTAGATGTGTTCCAATCCCAAACCTTTCCAGTCTTCTTTGGAATATTCTAGTTGACGACTAATAGTATTCACTCAGAAGATATTATGATACCTACAACGAATGTCTTTCAATAAATTAGTATTCCACTTTCATATTGCCTTAATTAAATATTTAAACAAATTAGACAGATATAAGCTACCCCTTGAACTACTGAAGTTAGGAAATCGCTTTTAGATTAAAAAATATTGATGCCCAATCTTTGAATTTTGTTTATTTATTACATTCCTGAGTACCCTCTTAGAAACAGTAAACATAATATGTAAATTTTATGGAGAAGGAAAATTTATTTTTATTTGTAAATGTGACAATACAGTAATGTTTACAGGACTCACAGTTATATCAGATGCTTTTGATTTGTGTAAGTCAGGAGTTTAAATCTCAAGTTGTTTTGTTTTCCTATGGAGTGGTAGTTTTAAAAAGTCAAGCTGGCAGATTGCGGTGGCTCACACCTGTAATCCCAGCACTTTGGGAGGCTGAGGCGGGCAGATCACAAGGTCAGGAAATCGAGACCATCCTGGCTAACACGGTGAAACCCCATCTCTACTAAAAATACAAAAAATTAGCTGGGCGTGGTGGCCGGCGCCTGTAGTCCCAGCTACTCGGGAGGCTGAGGCAGCAGAATGGCTTGAACCCGGGAGGTGGAGCTTGCAGTGAGCGGAGATCCCTCCACTGCACTCTAGCCTGGGCGACAGGGCGAGACTCTGTCTCAAAAAAGGAAAAAAAAAAAAAAAAAAAAAAAAAAAGTCAAGCCCTGCCTCATTAGATCAATATTTCCTATTTGAAACACCTTTATTTTTTTAAAACGTCAAAGCTTGAATATATTCTGTGATTTATTCATTTAGTGGATTTAATACAAACAGAAATGATTTATGTTTATGTTACACACAATGAGGCATTAAGCAAAAAGAAAATAAATAAATAATATGAAGACATAGCATTTATTAATTTACCACCTAGTTTTGTATAAGCTGTCAAATATTTTTTAATGCAAATAATGTAGAGACCAAAATAAACTTTCTCAAACTGTTAAAATCCATTACCATTTTGGTGAGGAAAATAAATAATTTATGTATTTTGGATGTATTATCATGCTGTAAATTTTGCTCTTTCCCGACTTGATAAAGTTGGGATGTGGCTGATTCCATTTTCACTTTAACCAATGGGATTAATTTCTTACATTTGCAGATGGAAACACGGAAACGCCTGGCTAAAATTGTGCTTGTCTTTGTGGGCTGCTTCATCTTCTGTTGGTTCCCAAACCACATCCTTTACATGTATCGGTCTTTCAACTATAATGAGATTGATCCATCTCTAGGCCACATGATTGTCACCTTAGTTGCCCGGGTTCTCAGTTTTTGCAATTCTTGTGTCAACCCATTTGCTCTTTACCTACTCAGTGAAAGCTTCAGGAGGCATTTCAACAGCCAACTCTGCTGTGGGAGGAAGTCCTATCAGGAGAGTGGAATCAGCTACCTACTCAGCTCTTCAGCGGTGCGTATGACATCTCTGAAAAGCAATGCTAAGAACATGGTGACCAATTCTGTTTTACTAAATGGGCACAGCATGAAGCAGGAAATGGCACTGTGATTTTGGCCATTCAACTCACTACCTGGAGAGAACTTAGTAACTGTTAAAATTTGTATTCAGCAGATCAGAACTAAATAATTATCCTATTCTTGCTGTTGCTTAGCTAATTTATTAGGCAATTGCGTGATTGACTCAGAAAATGCAAGACATTTTTTCTCTACACTAGACTTTATTTTTTTCTCTTTTCATTTCCTAATCATTAGAATATGAGAAAAGACTTTAAATTACTACATATAATACATATATGTGTGTATATATATGTATTTGCACACACACATACACACATGTACATTATATGTATTTCACGTTAAAAATGTTCCCCAAACCAATGCAATATGTATAATTTAACATTGCTTTAGTATTTAGGCTGTTGCTAAAGCCAATTCTAGCATATTTCTCTTAGGGTTCATTTTATCTCGAAACATGAAATAAATTTCTATATTGACTCAATGATTCAGTGAAGGTAATATTCAAACTCCTATTATTTGAAATACAAGTCAGATTGTCCTGGTGAATTTCATTCAATTCACAACTATTGCACGTATGTGTGTATGTGTATATATATATATATGCATATATGTACACACACACCCACACACATCCTTCATTTGAAGAAAATAAAAAATTCAAATGTGGAGCTTAATCACATCAGTATTTATTGTGATTCTGTGATTAATCATAATTTATAGAAATAATTCATGTCTGTAACTTATATGTGATTAACAGATATAATGAAATTAATATTATGAATTATAAAATAGGTATGATATCAATATGATTTACATTATGAATGTAAAATAGGTATGATATGAATATGATTTATATTATGAATGTAAAATAGGTATCATATGTCTCAAATTGCAAAACTACAACTCATAAGCTTGCATGGCCATCTTAGTATATTGCTAAATCCTTGAATATTTGGACGATTTTGTATAGATGTGATAAGATTTGTATAATTCCGGTGAGTTCAACCATTTACTCATCCTCTCTTGCAATATCCAACTGACAAGTATGTGGGATGACACTTAGGCAGTTTTTTTCTGCTTTTCCTGCATGATACCACAGTTTTCTCTGAATGAATGTGTTTTTTTTTTTTTTAGGAAAATGCAAATGTATTGATTGCATTTTAAAAACTACCATTTTAAAAGCATGTATCAATAAATCTAATATTTAAATAAATATATTTCATACTATTTCTTTTTCCAGAATTGAGAAGACTCTATTAGTATACTAAGCTTTTCCTTAAACACCCACAACTCATGATATTTAAGATATAACATATTCAATTGTATATAACAATTAGAATAAATACAAATTAAAATATTTGATAATAATAATGATAGTGAACACTAATCAAGTGTTTTCTATGTTATAGGCATAGTCCTAAAGCTTTACATGTACTATCTAATTTAGTCATCAATATAATCACTGAGGTGAACAAGAGAAGGATCTAATTTTGGCAAGGTATGAAGTTATGCAATTTTGGGTAAGGTATTTTTATTTGAAAGGGTACATGATTTTGAAAATTTTGCAGAAACAACAGATCATGTGAGACCCCTGAACTTAGGCTTTGTTAATTTCATTGTAAATTTACCTCTGAAGAAGGTCTTGTTATTATCTCTATAGATGAGGAAATTGAGGTTCAGAGATATTAAATAACTTAAAAATATGGAGCTTTTGTTTTTGGAGATCCAGTCAACACTTAGTAGCTCTGTTAACAAAGTAAGCAGGTAGAGGATTATCTGTGCAAATTATTACCTTTTAAAAATTTTAGATTCAGAGGGTACATGTGTAGGCTTGTTACATCAGTATATTGCATAATTCTGGCTTTGGGCTCATAATGATGTCATCACCCGAGTAGTGAACATAGTACCCATTAGGTAGTTTTCAACCCTTGTCCACCTCCCTCCCCACTGTTGGAGTCCCCAGTGTCTGTTTTTCCCATGGTTGTGTTCGTGTGTACCCAGTGTTGAGTTCCCACTTGTAAGTGAGAACATGAATTATTTGGTTTTCTGTTTCTGCATTAATTTGCTTAAGATAATGGCCCCAGCTGCATCCATGTTGCTACAAAAGGACATTATTTCATTTTTTTTTTCATGGCTATGTAGTATTCTATGGTGTATATGCACCACATTGTCATTAGTCCACCATTGATGGGTACCTGGGTTGATTCTATGTCTTTGTTATTGTGAACATTGTTGTGATAAACGTATGATTGCAGGTATCTTTTTGTTAGAACAATTTATTTTCCATTAGCTATATTCCTAGTAATACGATTACAGTGTCAAGTAGCAATTTTATTTTCAGTTCTTTGGGAAATCTGTAAACTTCTTTCCATAGTGGCTGAACTAATTTGCATTCCCAACAATAGTCTATAAGTGTTTCCTTTCTCTGCAACGTCTCTGACATATTATGTTATGACTTTTAAAATACCAGCCATTATGACTGGTGTGAGATGGTATCTCATTATGGTTTTGATTTGCCTCTCTCTGATGATTAGTGATGTTGAACATTTTCTCATGTTTGTTGGTTGCCTGTATGTCTTCTTTTGATAAATGTCTATTCATGTCTTTGCCCACTTTTTTAATGGGGTTATTTGTTTTTTTCTTATTGATTTGTTTTAAGTTCCTTACAGATTCTGCATATTAGTTTTATTAGTCTGTTTTCACACTGCTGATAAAGATATATCTGAGACTGGACAATTTACAAAAGAAAGAGGTTTAATGGACTGAGAATTCCACGTAGCTGGGGATGCCTCACAATCACGTGTAAAGTGAAAGACACATCTCACATAGTGGCAGATGAGAAGAGAACTCATGCGGGGAAACTCCCCCTTATAAAACCAACAGGTCTCATGACACTTACTCACTACCACGAGAACAGCATGGGAAAGATCTGCCCTCAAGATTCAATTACTTCCCACCAGGTCCCTCCCATGGCATGTGGGAATTCAAAATAAGATTTTGGTGGGGACACAGCCAAACCATATCATTCTGCCCCAGGCCCTCCCAAATCTCATGTCCTCACATTTCAAAACCAATCATGTCTTCCCAACAGTCCCCCAGAATCTTAACTCATTTCAGCATTAATTCAAAAGTCCACAGTCCAAAGTCTCATCAGAGACAAGGCGAGTGCCTTCTGCCTATGAGCCTGTAAAATTAAACGTAAGTTAGTTACTTCCTGGATACAGTGGGGAGACAGGCATTGGGTAAATACAGCTATTCCAGATGGGAGAAATTGACCAAAACAAAGTGGTGGGCTACAGACCCCATGCAAGTCCAAAATCCAGCAGAGCAGTCAAAACTTAGAGCAGTCAAAACTTAAAGCTCCAAGATGATCCCTTTTGACTCCATGTCTCCCATCCAGGTCATGCTGATGTCAGAGGTGTGCGCCCACAGCCTTTGGCAGCTCTGCCTCTGTGGCTTTGCAGAGTATAGCCCTCTACTGGCTGCTTTCATGGGCTGGTGTTGACTATCTGTGGCTTTTCCAGGAGCATGTTGCAAGCTATTGGTAGATCTACCATTCTGGAGTCTGGAGGATGGTGTCCCTCTTCTCACAGCTCCACTAGGTGGTGCTCAAGTAGGGACTCTGTGTGGGGCTCTGACCCCACTTTTCCCTTCTGCATTGCCCTAGCAGAAGTTCTCCATGAGGGTCTCATCCCTGCAGCAAATTTTTGCCTGGGCATCCAGGCATATCCATACATCCTCTGAAGTCTAGGCAGAGGTTCCCAAACCTCAATTCTTGACTTCTGTGCATCTGCAGGCTCAACACGACGTGGAAGCTGCCAAGGCTTTAGGCTCCCACCCTCTGAAGCAATAGTCTGAACTGTACTTTGGCCCCTTTTAATCATGGCTGGAGCATCTAGGATGCAGGGCACCAAGTCCCTAGACTGTACACAGCAGAGGGACCCTGGGCCTGGCCCACAAAACCATTTTTTCCTCCTAAGCCTCTGGCATGTGATGGGAGGGGCTGCTGCAAAGTTCTCTAATATGCCCTGGGAACATTTTGCCCATTGTCTTGGTGACACATTTGGCTCCTTGTTACTTATGCAAATTTCTGCTGCCAGCTTGAATTTCTCCTCAGAAAATGGGATTATCTATTCTATCACATTGTCAGGCTGCATATTTTCCAAATGTTTATGCTCTGTTTCCCTTTTAAAACTGAATGCCTTTAACAGCACCCAAGTCACCTCTTGAATGCTTTGCTGTTTAGAAATTTCTTCCACCAGATACCCTAAATCATCTCTCTCAAATTCAAAGTTCCACAAATCTCTAGGGCAGGGGCAAAATGCCACCAGTCTCTTTGCTAAAACATAACAAGAGTCACCTTTGCTCCAGTTGCCAACTAGTTTCTTATCTCCATCTGAGACCACCTCAGCCTGGATTTCATTGTTCCTATATATCATGATCAGCATTTTTGTCAAAGCCATTCAGCAAGTCTCTAGGGAGTTTCAAACTTTCCCACATTTCCCTGTTTTCTTCTGAGCCCTCCAAACTATTCCAACCTCTGCCTGTTACCCAGTTCCAAAGATGCTTCCACATTTTCAGGTGTCTTTTCAGCACTACCCCACTCAACTGGTACCAATTTACTGTATTAATCCATTTTCACACGGCTGATAAAGAAATACTCAAGACTGGGCAATTTGCAAAAGAAAGAGGTTTAATGGACTTATAATTCCATTGGCCGATGAGTCCTCACAATCATGTGGAAGGTAAAAGGCATGTCTCAAATGGTGGCAGACAAAAGAAGAGAGCTTGTACAGGGAAATTCCCCCTTATGAAACCATCAGATGTCATGAGACTTATTCACTATCATGTGAACAGCATGGAAAAGACCTGCCCCCATGATTCAATTTCCTCTCACCGTGTACCTCCCACAACACATGGGAATTCTAGATGAGATTTGGGTGGGACACAGTCAAACCATATCATTCCTTTGCTTTGCAAACTATCACATACCCACACGCACACAGTATGATGTTGAGTTCATATTAAAATTAGATTTTAAACTTCTGCATTTGTTGAATTTTACATATATTCGTATACACTTGTTTTACACTTTTATTTTTATAAATATTTAAATTTGTTTCTGGGTATTTGAAGATTTCATTGTTCTTATTATCAAATCATAATATTTGGATGTGGTGGCTCATGCCTGTAGTCCCAGCACTTTGGGAGGCTGAGATGGGCAGATCACGAGGTCAGAAGATCGAGACCATCCTGGCCAACATAGTGAAAGCCTGTCTCTACAAAAATGCAAAAAAAAAAAAAAAAAAATTAGCCCAACGTGGTGGCGCACAAATATAGTCCCAGCTACTTGGGAGGCTGAGGCAGGGGAATCGCTTGATCCCAGAGTTGGAGGTTGCAGTGAGCCAAGATTGCACCACTGCACTCCAGCCTGGCAACAGAGTGAGACTCTGTCTCAAAACTAACAATAATAATAATATTAAAAGAAATAAATCTCACATTTATTTATGAAATCACACTACAGAAGTAAATCAAACTGATGATGCCTATAAGTCAGAAGTAGAACAAAAATGCTAAACATCTGTTAAAATAAGCATATATACATTGAAATAGCCTTTTGAAAAATGTAACTAATTTATTGATTTTTGTAACTCAATCTAGTAATATCTTAATTCAAGAAAATATTTCAGAAAACATGTGTAATGTGGTAATATCTGCCATAACAAAGATAAATATCCATAAAATATTATTTTTAATGTAGATACAAGATATATATGCCCTTTCATGTGAATCTCCTCTTTAAACCAGGAGTTGTTAAAAAATACAAAAAAAAAGGGATCCTTGGAATACTTTTTAAAAAATTATTATTATACTTTAAGTTCTAGGGTACATGTGCACAACGTGCAGATTTTTTACATATGTATACATATGCCATGTTGGTGTGCTGCACCCATTAACTCATCATTTACATTAGGTATATCTCCCAATGCTATCCCTCCCCCCTCCCCCCTCCCCACAATAGGCCCTGGTGTGTGATGTTCCCTTTCCTCTGTCCAGGTGATCTCATTGTTCAATTCACACCTATGAGTGAGAACATGCAGCATCTGGTTTTCTGTTCTTGCAATAGTTTGCTGAGAATGATGGTTTCCAGCTGCATCCATGTCCCTACAAAGGACACGAACTCATCTTTTTTTATGGCTGCATAGTATTCCATGGTGTATATGTGCCACATTTTCTTAATCCAGTCTATTACTGATGGACATTTGGGTTGATTCCAAGTCTTTGCTATTGTGAACAGTGCTGCAATAAACATACGTGTGCATGTGTCTTTATAGCAGCATGATTTATAATCCTTTGGGTATATCCCCAGTAATGGGATGGCTGGGTCAAATGGTATTTCTAGTTCTAGATCCTTGAGGAATCGCCACACTGTTTTCCACAATGGTTGAGCTAGTTTACAGTCCCATCAACAGTGTAGAAGTGTTCCTATTTCTCCACAACCTCTCCAGCACCTGTTGTTTCCTGATTTTTTAATGATTGCCATTCTAACGGTGTGAGATGGTATCTCATTGTGGTTTTAATTTCCAAATTAAAATGTTGGAATACTTTGAATCAGAGACTGCTACCTGTGAATCATGGCATTTGTAAAATGGATTAATAACATTGTAGAATTAAATTATGTAACACTTGTAAGGTACTTACTCAATGTCTGAAGTAAGTATTCAGTGAATATAGCATTTATCATTATATTTTAAAGTTATTGTCCCTCGTGTAACAAAGTAATAATAAACATTGATTAAACGTATCCTGTGTAGCAGACCCTGTGCTATATTATTTTATAGTGATGCATCATAATAGCTTATAAGGCAGAAGCTATTCTGGTTTCCATCCTGTGTTTGAGGCAGATAAGGAAGGAAGAACTTGCTGTTGAACTCTTATCTGTTTGATTTTAAATTCATATATTTTATCTATAGTCAATACTTTCAGGAGTCTGGAATTCAGGTAATTCATTGAAACACAGGAGTATGCATGTCAACATTTTCCTCACTGAAATACAGAGGTTACCTGACAATGGAGGACAAAAAAGAATGGTTCTCTCAGTTTGCCTTTGTCTTTCCTAGGGAAACATAGCAGCTTAAATTCTGGGTCATGTGAATATCGTTATAGAAATAAATTTCATATGTAAAAAGGTGGGAGCGTAGTTTTTGCTCCTAAATTTCTTTCCTCCTTTTGCACATGCTATATTAAAAAAGGAGGAAGAGAATAAAAATTAATGGAACATTTTGGATATTGAAACGTATTTCATTTGACTATTTGCTTGTTAGAACAAGTTTTAAATGTTTATACGATCCTATACAGCTTTAAGTGGGTTAAATTTACATTTTGAGTAAGTATGTATTTCCATGTATTAATATTTTATTACTGGCTTCATTGCTCACTCAGAAAATATTTACACAAAGTTTCTGAGAAATGAAATGTTCCAACCATTAGGCTTCTCTTAAGAAAGAGTAAGCATGTGTATTTCAACTTTGAGTAAATTTATATATATATATATGTATGTATGTATGTTTTTCTTAGACTTTTTCAAAACAAATGGAAAAGGTGTGAGCAAATAAGTCAGCTTTCGTGTAGAAAGTCATTTTTGTAAAGCCATAAGAGAGTAAAAAGAAGAGTGCAAAAGAATGTCTTGTTGTAAGTGCATCTTTAAGTGATCATTAGAGAAAACATTACATATACATTGCATTTTATAACATTTCATTTTCTAAATTATTTTGCCAAGTTATTCTAAGTGCTCCATTTTTTTCCCCCATATGTTGTATCTTACTGCAATTTCAAACAGGACATGTTCTTACATACAGAGCCAAGTTTTAATCTGTGGTGGGCAATTTGTGTTGGAAATGGTATACAGCAAAACTTAACCAAGATTTCATTTCTGGGAACTAACTCTCCTTTTGGGCAAGAATGAGATAATAATTACTCATTATTCTTCATGGTGGATGAAAAATGTAAATTTAACCCACTTAGGAACCTAAAACGTATGTTACAAAATATTTAATGATACTTAACAGAACTATTTAAAGGGGAAATTTGTAAACATTTGAGGTATTTGGGTATTGTAGATAATCAAATATGAAAAAAACAAGCATAAGAATATTCAAATTGTTTTTTTCATATGCTGATAAAATTTAATGAGAAACATGGGCATCTTAAAGCTTCTAGTTTTCTGCTGGGTGTTAGAAATCTATCTATTTGCTTCTCATGTGTGGTGTTCTGTTAGATTCTTCAAGCAAAAAAGTGTAAGAAAGCTCTCAGCAATATAATCTTCATTAAATGGTGATGGGAAAGCTGAATATCCATATGCAGAAGAATGAAACTAGATTCTCACTGCATATAAAAATCAAATATCTCTCACCATATAAAAAAATCAAATAAAAATGGGTTACAGACTTAAATGTAAGACCTCAAACTATGTAACTACTACAAGAAAACATTGGGGAAACTCTAGGACATTGGAGTGGGCAAAGATTTCTTGAGTAATACCCCATAAGCACAAGCAACCAAAGCAAAAGTGGACAAATGGTATCACATCAAGTTAAAAAGTTTCTGCACAGCAAAGGATACAATCCACAAAATGAAGAGGCAGCCCACAGAATAGGAGAAAATATTTGCAAACTACTCATCTGACAAGATATTAATAACCAGAATATATAAGGAGCTCAAACAACTCCAGAGGAAAAAAAAAAATAGAAATCTGATTAAAAATGAGCAAAAGATATGAATAGACATTTCTCAAAGGAAGACATACAAATGGCAAACAGGCATATGAAAAGGTGCTCAACGTCAATGATCATCAGAGAAATGTAAATCAAAACTGCAATGAGGTATCATCTCACCCCAGTTAAAATGGCTTATATACAAAAGACAGGCAAATGCTGGCAAGAATGTGGAGAAAAGGGAACCCTGGTACACTGTTGGTGGGAATGTAAATTAGCACAACTAGTATGGAAAATAGTTTGGAGGGTCCTCAAAAAACTAAAACTAGACCTACTATATGATTCAGCAATCCCACTTCTTGGTAGATACCCTAAAGAAAGACAATCAGTATGTTGAAGAGATATCTACTCTGTCATGTTTATTGCAGCACTGTTCACAACAACTAAGATTTGGAAGCAACCTAAGTGTCCATCAACAGATGAAACGGATAAACAAAATGTGGTACAGGTACACAATGGAGTACTATTCAGATTTACAAAAGAATGAAATTCTGTCATTTCTAACAACATGGGTGGAACTGGAGGTCATTATGTTACATGAAATAAGTCGCGCACAGAAAGACAAACTTCACATGTTCTCACTTTTCTGTGGGAGTTAAAAGTTAAAATATTTGAACTCATGGAGTTAGAGAGTAGAATAGTTGGTTACCAGAGACTGGGAAGGGTAGTGGAAGGGGAAGGGGAAGTGAGGATGGTTAATAGGTACAAAATAAAATTAGAATGAAAGAGATCTGTTATTTGAGAGCATTACAGGGTGACTACAGCCAATGATAACTTATTGTACATTTAAAAATGACTAAAAGAGTATAATCAGATTGTTCGTAAAACAAAGAAAGGATAAATGCTTGAGGTGATAGACACCACATATACCCTGATGTGATTATTAAGCATTGTATGATTATATCATACTATCTCATGTATCCCATAAATATATACTCCTAATATATACCCACAAAAATTAAAAATAAAAATAGAATAATTTTCTTTTATTTGAACACAAGTTTTTGAAATTTAAAAATTCAGGTGTATTTCGATTCAGTGACATACCATCCTATCCTAGAATTATTTAGAGCATTAATGTTATTGTCTCAACCATATTAATGCCAATTAGATTTCTAAAGTATGCATGAGAACAGTTTGCCAAAGAATTGAGCCTTTGGTTCTAAGATGGCAGCTCTTCTTTTATTGTATGTTTTTCAAGGTGATGGTGGTAGAGGAATGGCAGCTTGAAGTACGTATGAGGGAAAACAATACCATAAATAATAAACAAACCCATGTTGTGATTGTTACAATTTTTAAAACTAACATGATTTTAGTTTTTTTTTCTGTTTTTAATTAATACTCATTCCATTATTTTAAATCTTAAATAATTAGATTTTATAAGTATGGGACTTGATGATAAATGTCTTTAAATCTTTGACTTAATATTTGGCAACATATGGATTGTAGAATTGTGTGAAATTGTGGAATTAATAATTGTATTTGATATATTGGCATTGCTGTCTCCTCTTATTTTAAAGAAATAATAAGTTTAATTCAAATAAAATTGGAAGCAATTCCAACAGGATTTTTTCCCCCTGTCTATCTCAGAATCATGTTTTCCTTTTCATCCTAAAATTTATGAAATGAATATGCTTGAATTTATTTTGACATTGTGCCTTTTAATGAGTTAATCCTCACTGATAAAACAGAAGTTATTGATTGCACTTATTCTATTTATTTAAATCACATGTAATTAATTTTGTATTTCTTAATTTAATAAATAAAAAATCTTAGTGTAGCATGAATAATTTTTTCTTGTAATAAACATTAGTTTATAAACATTAGTTTATAAAACTTCATTACGGGCATATAATCTGAGAAGTACCTACAAAAAATTGTATTTGAATGTAAATTTTTATTTGTTTACAAACAGGAGAAAAGTCACATTTAGGAAATTCGAAATCTGCAAAGATTAGAGAGAAATGAAATAAAGTTGAAGTTGCTCTTTTCAGACACAAATGTTTTGAATGAAAAAATCTTGAGTTTGATTTCAACTGCATATTTTATGAAAACAGAAAATCTTGCCCTTTCAGCATACTTTTTTGAGAGAGTTTTTAATTCAATGTGTGACATGTACTCAGCTTCAATAGTTTAATTGATGTATCATGTTTTGTCGAGTATAGGGATTACTTGCATGATTTTATGTTGATGTAACTGTCTTCTGAAATGATTAAAAAAGATATTTCTTGGAGCATATTTTTTAAAATTATTATAGGATTTAATAAATATTAGTATACTCACTCTCAAGCTATTCTAATAGAAAGGCTGCAAAAGTGGTGACAAATGTTTAAGTGTCTTAACTCAAGTTTCATAATGTAATTATTGCTTCGCAAAGTGAAAGATGGGTCTGGAATCTTGAAGCAAAAATTGCTGCACTTGATTGATCTTTAAAGACAATATTTCATTCCTTTTTGCACACATACTTTATGGTAGCATAGCATACTTGTTCTCTAGAGACTTAAAAACAATAGTATTTTGATGGAGTGTCAAAACACTTGCATAGAAAACAAAATATTCACATATCATCTGTTTCTTAATATTTGGTGTTTATATGAAACCACTATATGATTATTTGAAACTTTCATCTTATCTGAATATTTTCTTGTTGATGCAGGTTAAAATCTCTTATTAGATCCTAGTGGCTAGGTTAAATACAAATAAATTATTTTATTAGTATAAGTTTTATATTCTTTTCTTAATTGAGTCAGTTACCTCAAAGTATACGAAATCAATTTTTTTCTTAATGTCTCTGTCACTTGCTAATCATCCTTAAAGAAAAATAAAGAATGCATTTTAAAAAATCTAAATAATTAAGATTCTGTATGTAAGATCTCTTAGGAATAAGAATAACCACTACAAATAATCAGTGATGCTTTTGTAAACCTGCTAATTAGATATAGAAGGTAAGAGACAAAAACGAGAACAGGTATATCAAAGAAATTGCCTCTCTATATATAATTCCTTGTGAAAAGGCAGAAATTGGCTTTTTTAAGCAAAAAAAAAAAAAAAGTCATAGAGTAAAAAAATCAGAAATGTAACTAATAAGAGCTTATTTTATTGGGTGTTTTTCTTTATCAGGGAAGTATATGCAAAATGTTATATATGATAGCTTTTATATATTTCAAAGAGCATTCTCTTGCTTTAGTATAGACTGTTAGCTGTCTTTGATGCATTCTTTTATGAAGGTTCTAGAGAACTTTAGAAACTGCTGTTTATCATTGCAGTCACTAGGTTGTTTCATAAAATGACTCACAACTTATGAAACAAATAAAGGAGACACTGTTTTCTGTTTTTATTTGTAGTAAAGACTTTGAAGAGGAACATAAGACTTAAGTAGAATTAACCAACTAGAGATGAGTTGTGTTTGGGTCTTTCAAAGTCAGTGTATAAACTAAGGGAGTCCAACGGAAGTGCACTCACCATCAGTCATTACTAAGACAACGGTGATAGGATTGAACTCTTTTTCATGGTGTTGGTATGTTTAGCATCAACTAATTAATCATTTGAAGTCTCAAAGCTATGCTGAAATATGTTCCAGTGTCCTGAGCTGAACAGTTCAAGTCTTTGGGAGTAAGGAAAGGAAGATTTCCACTAAAGGGTAAGAAAATAGAAGAGAAAAAATGGGTTGCGGTTGTTGAGTTATTGTAACACTCATTTTCAAATTATAGCTCAGAGGCCAATTTGCCCAAGAGGCAAGGGGCAAGGATGTTGGGTGGAGCCTTGAAGAGGGCACAACTATGCTTCAGACCTGCAAATTCCTCTGTCTACTGGGACATCTGCTCTGAATATTTCAGTCATCTCAAAGCTAATGTGTCTACAGCTAACTCATTGTTCTCAAACTTGATCCTTTCTTCTGTATTTTAGTAAATGTCATAACTTCTACCCTTTACTGAAGGAACATAAGCTCAGTTCAGGAGTGTCATTTTTAGTTCCTCATTTTCTGCCCCTCCACATCTAATTTATCAGCAAGTCCTGTTGATTGACTCTACTTCCAAAGTATGTGTATCCTGAGATTTTCACTATCTCTTCATTGCCATGGTTGTCACACACAAGTGACCTATTTTTTTGCCTAGATTAATGCAACAACTTTTTAACTAATCTCCCTGCTTTCACCCAGTCCCAAACTAAATCCACATTCCACCCTGCAAACAAAAATCATGATAAGCCTAAATTAGAGCACGTCACATTTTTGCTTCTCAATACACTTAGAATAAAGTGAAAGCTGTTTGTTTAGTCTACATATTTTGATTCCTGACTCTCTTTTCAAATTCATTTCCCACTTAGCTTACTGGACTGCAGTCTCACCAGCACTCTTTTGTATTCCTTAAGCACATAAAAAGTTCCCAGTTCCATGCCTTTGCACTTGTGTCTTGTGTCTATAGCTCTCTTTGCTCAGATATTCACATGACTAACTCTTGCGAAAAAGGCTATCCATGATCAATCTATAGTAGCACTCTCACATCAGTTGTAAAACATATATGTGTATTTTATTAAGACAAGGTCTAATTCTGTTACCCAGGCTAGAGTGCAGTGGTGTGATCTTGACTCAGTCCAGCCTTGACCTCCCCAGGCTCAGGTGATCGTCAGACCTCAGCTTCCTGCGTACCTGGGACTACAGGTGCATGCCATCCCTCTTGGCTAATTTTTGTAATTTTTGTAGAGACAGGGTTTCACCATATTGCACAGTCTGGACTCAAACTCTTGGGCTCAAGTTATCTACCCACTTTGGCTTCCCAAAATGCTAGGATTACAGGTGTGGGCCACTGCGCCCAACCAGATTATTTCATCATATTATTTTGCCCTGATTTATGTACTTATAGCACTTATCTTGTCTCTTTACTTACTTGTATGGTCTTTCTCCTTCATCTTAAATATAAATCCTTAAGAGCAGGGACTTGTCTGTGTATACTATATCCCCAAGGCTTAAGTAGTTCCTGGAATGTAGTTTAAAGTAGTTGGTGCTCACCAAGTAATTGTAAGTGTTATAAAGTGTTGACTTTTACACTGTTGGTGGGACTGTAAACTAGTTCAACCATTGTGGAAAACAGTGTGGCAATTCCTCAAAGATCTAGAATTAGAAATACCATTTGACCCAGCCATCCTATTACTGGGGATATACCCAAAGGATCATAAATCATGCTGCTATAAAGACACATGCACACGTATGCTTATTGTGGCATTATTCATGGTAGCAAATACTTGGAACCAACCCAAATGTCCATCAATGATAGACTGGGTTAAGAAAATGTGACACATATACACCATGGGATACTATGCAGCCATAAAAAAGGATGAGTTCGTGTCCTTTGTAGGGACATGGATGCAGCTGGAAACCATCGTTCTCAGCAAACTATCGCAAGAACAGAAAACCAAACTCCGCATGTTCTCACTCATAGGTGGGAACTGAATAATGAGAACACTTGGACAGAGGAAGGGGAACATCACATACCAGGGACTGTCATGGGGTGGGGGGAGGGTGGGGGGAGGGATAGCATTAGGAGATAAACCTAATGTAAATGACGAGTTAATGGGTGCAGCACACCTACATGTCACATGTATACCTATATAACAAACCTGCACGTTGTGCACATGTACCCTAGAACTTAAAGTATAATTTAAAAAAAAAAGTGTTGAGTGGTACTGGGTTGGGAGATAAAGAGAGAACCTGAAAATAAAAGATGGAAACATTTTGTGGAATGTCTCAAGGGATTATTCTACAACCTTCTTTCTTACCTGATGTAAAACAGAAGCACTTCTTTTGAATAGAAATTAGATTTAATTGATCCAATTCTATGAAGTATTGAGTTTATCATTGTTTTATACCCTGCCTATATCCTCTTCAGTACTATGCAGATATAAACATGGATTCCTCCAGGTCAGGAATCCATAGAATTTGACAGATTTGTTTTATTGGCCTCTCAAAGCTTAAAGTTTCTTAGAATATATCATTTGGATGATATCTTTTAGGAGAAACAATAAGGGCATAAAGTGCAACTGGAACCTTTGTCCTGAAAGCCACATGAGAAGCTTGTGCCTTTAGATTTGCCTTATTCTTAAATACTTTGTGGTTTATAGTGAGAAGAAAGCTCACAGTTGCTCATCAGGAAGCAACTTTTTATGCCCCTGAAAATCCTTTGTGTAGGTTAAAGCAGTCACTTTATGATGTGGGAATCATGCTTCCCCTGAAGCTGGAAGGCAATCCAGATTCCCATTATACCTGCATGAAGGTTCCCTTCCCTTTCTGTGGATTTATAACTAAAAAACGACTGTATTCTCTTCTGATCGTTCTACAAAGTGAGAAAAAGGAAAAAAGAGTTAGTATGCAATGTAATCTAGGATAGTGTTAAGTTACTCATAAAATTGATCAATCTGCTTTCTAAGTAATATATAAAATTAATAAAAAACCTATCATATATTTTCCAGTTCAAATGTTTTATGGTTGAATATTGTTGACTGATTAGAATTCATAGGCCAGAGACTTAGATCAGCTGTGGCATTTGCTGTTGTGATTACTTAGCTATCTGATCTAGTTCTTGTATCCAAAATTAGGAAATTCTGAATGCTGTAAGTTTCATACTTTGCATTATTTACCACTTTTCGTTACTGAAATGTGGTTTTCTTAGTCACTAGGATGCATATTACCTAAAAATGCTGAGGGATAATAAAGCGACAGCAGTGAGAACAGCTAAAATTATAATTCTTGCTTTTTAACATATGGATACCAGATGCGTTCTTGATCTAGAGAGACTGTTTCATTAACTCACAGAAAATGAAGGTGAAGATAAACATGACTGGTCTGTTATTCTTTTATACTTTCTTGTTTTAAGTAATAAAAAACACAAAAATAAAGTTTCCCAGATGTAAACATTGGCAAAATACTAGTAAGAGGGGAAATAATCAGCCTTGGGATAAATGTGAAATAGAACACATCAGGATAACTAGGGACTGTCCTTTGCAAGTTTAACTTAGGGTCTCCTCTTCAGATCCTTAAATCTTCCAAGGTAAAATGGCATTTAAATTGTGGCTTTGATAACCAATTTTGAGCACGGTGGTTACTTACAGGTTCATTGCATTAGGTTTTCAACAACTGTAGTTTGCTAGAACCGTAATCTGTGTGAGGATTTATCTGAGTGTTAGATGACACCTAAACCAGTAGTAGGAGAACTGTGGTATCTCACCCTTAAAGTCTCCATAAGAAACCACTGTACAGCTTTCTTAGTAACATGTTATAGTGTACAGCTTCAGTGTCTGAAACATTTTTTCTTGATAGGTCATCTTTCCTTTTCTTTTGTTATAATCCATGTTAGAGATAAAAAACACTGTATTTTGGAACTCCAAGGTTAAATTTCTCAAGACAATATTTTTTACATTAAACTACTCAGGAGACTCAAGTAGTAAGGAAAACATGTACAAACCATACAATTTAAGCCTGTGAAATTCTTGAAAACCAGCTGTTACTCTGCACAGTGGTCTACTTTATAGACCTTATATATGATCATGTTGATTTTAATCTCAAAATCTCCAGATGATAAAAGTCCTGACCAGATGCAAAATCACTAGTTTCCTGGATTTCAAAATCTCTCTCTGCCTCAGATAAAAAAGTATTATAATGAGTTTCCTTGCCTGGACTTGTTCATAGAGTCTGTCTTGAACTATGTTGATTTGATTACTTTTCTAGGTTTTTTTGGTGAAGTATTATAGCAACAACTCTTAGATTTACACTTTCTATAAAAAACAGCAAAATATTATGGAACAAAAAGTCTACAATAGGTGCTCTATTAAGTTTGGGTATATGGTGTGAAAAAAATAGACTTGGTAAGAGAATCTTTAGCTGTCAGCAACACACCCTGGCAAACATATTAAGAATTTCTATACTAAATGGAAACTGGAGCGCTAGGCAAGAAATATAGACAGAAACAAATGTCAAATAGCTAAAGTGTCCAGTCTTCACAGACCTTATAAATAAGTGTGGGAGAGATACTATTACCAAAAAATTCCCAAAATATCATTTATAATTATAAGGTGAGACTGGTGCTTTTTTTTAAAAAAAAATAGAGTGCTGTTGCTGTGAAAGAGAGTGACAATGTGGGAGTGGGGATGGGAAAAATACTGATGTTTAAATTGAGAGGAAGCATGAGAAGAAGTCTTACAGTATAGCTGTTTTGAAAACCCTTTTATTATCGATATTGCTTTATACATCACTTGCACCTTTAGGAGATCTGACTGATTCCTAGGGAGATAGAGGTGGGGATGAGGGAACTGTAGTAGCTAGGAAAATGTTCCAGGCAGAAGAATTCGTTCATATAAAGTCTTGACGGCAAAAAACACTAGTATATATTTGATGGGTCAAAAGGAACCCAGGGTGGCTGAGGCAGAGTGGATGAGGTGAAGGGTAAAAAGAAATGAGGTTTTGGAGGTGAAGAGTGATCTGGTCATGACAGACTTTGGAATCTATTTGAGGTGAAATTGGAAGTTTTGAAGAATTTTAACCAAGCCAATGGATTTTTATTATTTATATTTATTAAAGATTATTTTGACTGCTGTGTGGAGAATAGAGTAGAAAGAAATAGTGAAGTAAGGAGGCCACTGCTACTGCACATGAAAATGATGTATCATTAATGTGTTTTATCTGCGTGGGGGCAATGCAGGGAGAAGTGGTCAAATATAAGATATAAATGAAAGTATATATGCCAGGACTGGTTGATAGACTATGTACCAGTGTTAATAGTTAACCTTCAGTTCTTGAATGGAGAACTTTTACTTATGTATGTGGTATTTATACTTTATTCTAGATGTGTTTGACTACAAATGGCAGAAATTTAATTAAAATGCAATTTTAAAAATAATTTACTGATAAATCATATTGTCTCATATGATTGGGAAATCTAAGGGTGGGTTAGGACTTAGGAAAAGCTGTATCCAAGCCTATAGATTACTTCCAAACTTAGTATTAATTTCTTATCTCTGTTTCTTTTAAGAAAAATGTACTGCTATCCTTTTTTCAAGTGTCAGTCCACAAGATCTCAGGCAGCCCTAGGTTAAAAACATCAGAGGAATGAGAGATATTTCCTCACCCAGACATAGTCTCTGAGAAGAACTCTGATAAGTTCTTCTTGGGTGTCAATTGTGCAATAGTGATTAAACATTATGTCTAAGGCTTGGTGCATATGCCTACCTCTAAGAGGGGCAGCCACTGTTGTCCTAGCAGGGGTTTGGGGAAAACTTATTGTGTATATTCAAACAAACTAACTAAGCTATGGAAATCCACTGCAACTATATAGAATAACTTGTGAGAAAGACAAAAATATTGTCTGATATGCAGGAGGTGCCCTTAGCTAGACCTCAGTGTTCTTCTGTTGAACATAAACAATTTGGCAAAGTATTAACATCAGACAAGGCAGTGCTGTGACTGGGATGAACAGAGAAAAAACAATACCATGGTGTAGTAATATCTGAACACAAAGCATGCGCATTGTTGAAGCCACAGAAATTACTCCAAAGCCGTCTATCCAGGCTAAAATGAGTAGCTGCTTCTTCTTTTTCAATTACAGTGTTTGTCTGGTTCTAGTTTATTTTTATCTATTTATTTATTTTTTGATTTTTAATTTTCGTGGGTACATAGTAGGTACATATATTTATGGGATACATGAAGTGTTTTGACACAGGCATGCAATGTGAAATGAGCACATCATGGAGAATGGGGTATATCCATCTCCTCAAGCATTTATCCTTTGAGTTACAAAAAACCTAAATACACTCTTTTAAAAAATGTACAATTAAGTTATTATTGACTACAGTTACCATGTTGCACTATCAAATAGTAGGTCTTATTCATTCTAACTCTTTTTTGTTTGCATTAACCATCCCTTCCCCTTCCCCACCACACCCTGCTACCCTTCCCCGCCTCTGGTAACCATCATTCTACTCTATGTCCATGAGTTCAATTGTTCTGATTTTTAGATCGCAGAAATAAGTGAGAACATGCAATATTTGTCTTTCTGTCCCTGGCTTATTTCATGTAACATAATGACGTCTAGTTCCATACAAGTTGTTGAAGATGACAGGATCTCATTCTTTCTTTATGGCTGAATAGTACTCCATTGTGTATATGTACTATATTTTCTCTATCCATTCATCTGTTGATGGACACTTAGGTTGCTTCCAAATCTTAGTTATTGTAAAGAGTGCTGCAACAAACACAGGAGTGCAGATATCTCTTCAAAATACTGATGTGTTTATTTTTGGGTATACACCCAGCAGTGGGTTTGCTGGATCATATGGTAGCTCTATTTTTAGTTTTTTTGAGGAACCTGCAAATTGTTCTCTGTAGTGGTTATACTAATTTACATTTCTGCCAACAGTGTGTGAAGGTTCCCTTCTCTTCACATCCTTGCTAGTATTTGTTCATTTGGTATTGCCTGTCTTTTGGATATAAGCCATTTTAACTGGCATGAAATGATATCTCACTGTAGTTTTGATTTACATTTATCTGATAATCAATGATGTTGAGTACCTTTTCATATACCTATTTGCCATCTGTATGTCTTCTTTTGAGAAATGTCTATCGAAATCATTTGTGCATTTTTTGATCAGATGATTTGATTTTTTTCTTTTGGAGTTGTTTGAGTTCCTTATATATTTTGGTCATTAGTCTCTTGCCAGACGGGTAGTTTGGAATAAGCAAATATTTCCTCCCATTCTGTGGGTTGTCTCTTCACTTTGTTGATTGTTTCCTTTGCTGTGTTGAAGTTTTTTTAACCTGATGTGATCCCATTTGTCCATTTTTGCTTTGGTTGCCTATGCTTTTGAGATATTACTCAAAAATGTTTTGCCCAGACCAATGTCCTAGAGATTTTCCCAAATGTTTTTGGATTGTAGTTTTATATTCTGAGGACTTAGATTTAAGTCTTAATAATCCACTTTTATTTGACTTTTGTATGTAGTGACAGACAGGGGTCTAGTTTCATTCGTCTGCATTTGAATATCCAGTTTTCCCAGCACCATTTGTTGAAGAGATGATCTTTATCCCAATGTATGTTCTTGGCACTTTTGTTGAAAATGAGTTCATTATAGGTGTGCAGATTTGTTTGTGAATACTCTATTTTGTCCTCTTGGTCTATGTGTCTGTTTTTATGCCAATATCATCCTGTTTGGGTTACTATAGCTCTGTAGTATAATTTGAAGTCAGGTAATGAGATTCCTCCAGCTTTGTGCTTTTTGCTCAAGATAGCTTTGGCTATTCTGGGTCTTTTGTCGGTACATGAAAATTTTAGTATTGTTTTCTATTTCTGTGAATAATGTCATTGGTATTTTGATAGGAATTGCTTTGAATCTGTAGATTGCATTGGGGAGTGTGGACATTTTAACAATATTGATTTTTGCAATCCATAAACATGGAATACTTTTCCATTTTTTGTTGTCCATTTCAATTTCTTTCATCAATGTTTTCAAATTTCCATTATAGAGGTTTTTCTCTTTTTCGGTTAAGTTAATTCCTAGGTGTTCAGTTTTATGTGTGACTACAGTAAATGAGATTGCTTTCTTGATTTCTTCTTCAGATTTCTTACTGTTGGCATATAGAAATGGTACTGATTTCTGTATGTTGATTTTGTATCCTGCAAATTTTCTAAATTTGTTCATCAGTTCTAATAGTTTTTAGATAGTCTTTAGGTTTTTCCAAATATAAGATCTTATAAGTAAACAAAGATAATTTGACTTCTTTCTTCCCTTTGAAGTCCCTTTATTTATTTCTCTTGTCTGGCTGCTCTAGCTGAGACTTTCAGTACTATGTTGAATAACAGCAGTGAAAGTGGGCATCCTTGTCATGTTCCAGATTTTAGAGGAAAGGCTTTCAGTTTTTCCCCATTCAGTATGACACTAGCTCTGGGTCTGTCATACACGGTTTTTATTATGTTCCTTCTATTCCCAATTTTTTGAGAATTTTTATCATGAAGGGATGTTGAATTTCATTAACTGCTTTTTCAACAGCAGTTGAATGGTCATATGGTTTTTACACTTCGTTTGGTTGATATGATGTATTACATTGATTGATTTGCCTATATTAAACCATCCTTGCATCCCAGGAATAAATCCCACTTGGTCATGATGAATGATCTTTCCATTATATTATTGAATTTGATTTGTTGGTATTTTTGAGGATTTCTGCATCAATATTCATCAGAGATATTGGCTTGTAGTTTTCTTATTTGATGTGTCTTTGTCTGGCTTTGGTATCAGAGTAATACTGGCCTCATAGAATGAGTTTGGAAGTATTCCCTCCAGAATTGGTTGAGTAGTACTGTTATTAATTTTTCTTTACATATTTGGTAAAATTCAGTAGTAAAGCCATCATGATGGCTTTTCTTTACTGGGAGGCTTTGATCTTGTTACTTGTTACTGGTGTGTTCAGGTTTTGGATATCTTCCTGGTTCAATCTTGGTAGGTTGTATGTATCTAGACATTTTTCAATTTCTTCTAGATTTTCCAATTTATTGGTATATAGTTGCTCACAATAGCCACTGATGATCCTTTTGATTTCTACAGTACCTGTTGTAATGTCTCTTTTTTCATTTCTGATTTTACTTATTTGGATATTCTCTCTTTTTTCTTAGCTGGTTGACTAAAGGTGTGCCAATTTTGTTTAACTTTTCAAACAAATCATCCTTTTGTTTCATTGATCTTTTGTATTTTTAAGTTTAATTTTATTTATTTCTGCTCTAATCTTTATTATTTCATTTTTCTACTAATTTTGGGCTTGGTTTGCTCTAGCTTTCTAGTTATTTAATATGCATTGTTAAGTTGTTTATTTGAAGTTTTCTGTCTTTTTTGTTGTAAGCACTTACAGCCTAGTACTGCCTCTTAGTACTGTTTTTGCTGTATCCCATAGATTTTGATATATTGTGTTTCCATTATCATTTGTTTCAAGAAAATTTTTAATTTCCTTTTTAATTTCTTCATTGACTGACTAGTCATCAAAAGTGTATTGTTTAATTTTCTTGTATTTATATAGTTTCCAAAATTCCTCTTGTTATTAATTTCTGGTTTTATTCCATTGTGGTCAGAGTAGAGGACTGATATTATTTCAATTTGTTGAATGTTTTCAGACTTGTTTTGTGACATAATATATGGTGTATCCTTGAGAATGATCCATGTGCTGAGGAAAAGACTGTATTCTGCAGCTCTTGAATGAAATATTCTGTAAATATCCATTAGATTTATTTGGTCTATAATGCAGAATAAACCTGATCTTTTTTATTTTTTATATTCTTTCTGGATGATCTGTCCAATGCTTAAAGTCAGGTGTTGAAGTCTCCAGCTATTATTATATCAGGGCCTATTGCTCTCTTTAGCTCTAATAATATTTCCTTTACTGATGCTCCAGTGTTGGGTGCATACATATTGATGATTGCTATATCCTCTTGCTGAATTGAGCTCTTTGTCATTATATAGTGACCATCATTGCCTCTTTTTATAGGTTTTGTATTGAGATCTATTTTGTCTGATATAGTGACTCCTGCTCTTTTATGGTTTCCATTGGCATGAAATATCTTTTTCTATCCTTTTATTTTCAGTCTATCTGTGTCTTTATATGTGAAGTGTGTTTCTTGTAGGCAACAGATCAGGGGGTATTGTTTTTTTCATACATTCAGCCACTCTATGTTTATGATTGTGGAGTTTATTCCATTTACATTTAATGTTATTATTGATAAGGACTTACTCCTGCCATTTTATTATTTGTTTTCTGGTTGTTTTGTGGCCTTCTGTTCTTTCTTTTATTTCTCTCTGCCTCTAGTAAAGATGATCTTCTCTGATGATATAATTTAGTTTCTTGCTTTTTATTTTTTGTGTATCCATTGTATGTTTACTGGTTAGAGGTTACCATGCGGCTTGCAAACACTATCTTGTGATCCATTATTTTAACTTGATAATAACACTATTTGCATAAATAAACAAATCAAATGCAAACTAATAAAAACTGACTTCAACTTCATCTCTCTGTATTTTTTTATTATTTTTTATTTATTTATTTTTTTATTATTATACTTTAAGTTCTAGGGTACATGTGCATAACGTGCAGGTTTGTTACATATGTATACTTGTGCCATGTTGGTGTGCTGCACCCATCAACTCGTCAGCACCCATCAACTCGTCATTTACATCAGGTATAACTCCCAGTGCAATCCCTCCCCCCAGCCCCCTCCCCATGATAGGCCCCGGTGTGTGATGTTCCCCTTCCCAAGTCCAAGTGATCTCATTGTTCAGTTCCCACCTATGAGTGAGAACATGCAGTGTTTGGTTTTCTGTTCTTGTGATAGTTTGCTAAGAATGATGGTTTCCAGCTGCATCCATGTCCCTACAAAGGACACAAACTCATCCTTTTTTATGGCTGCATAGTATTCCATGGTGTATATGTGCCACATTTTCTTAATCCAGTCTGTCACTGATGGACATTTGGGTTGATTCCAAGTCTTTGCTATTGTGAATAGTGCCACAATAAACATACGTGTGCATGTGTCTTTATAGCAGTATGATTTATAATCCTTTGGGTATACACCTAGTAATGGGATGGCTGGGTCATATGGTACATCTAGTTCTAGATCCTTGAGGAATCGCCATACTGTTTTCCATAATGGTTGAACTAGTTTACAATCCCACCAACAGTGTAAAAGTGTTCCTATTTCTCCACATCCTCTCCAGCACCTGTTGTTTCCTGACTTTTTAATGATTGCCATTCTAACTGGTGTGAGATGGTATCTCATTGTGGTTTTGATTTGCATTTCTCTGATGGCCAGCAATGATGAGCATTTTTTCATGTGCCTGTTGGCTGTATGAATGTCTTCTTTTGAGAAATGTCTGTTCATATCCTTTGCCCACTTTTTGATGGGGTTGTTTGTTTTTTTATTGTAAATTTGTTTGAGTTCTTTGTAGGTTCTGGATATTAGCCCTTTGTCTGATGAGTAGATTGCAAAAATTTTCTCCCATTCTGTAGGTTGCCTGTTCACTCTGATGGTAGTTTCTTTTGCTGTGCAGAAGCTCTTTAGTTTAATGAGATCCCATTTGTCAATTTTGGCTTTTGCTGCCATTGCTTTTGGTGTTCAGACATGAAGTCTTTGCCCATGCCTATGTCCTGAATGGTACTACCTAGGTTTTCTTCTAGGGTTTTTATAGTATTAGGTCTAACATTTAAGTCTCTAATCCATCTTGAATTAATTTTCGTATAAGGAGTAAGGAAAGGATCCATTTTCAGCTTTCTACTTATGGCTAGCCAATTTCCCCAGCACCATTTATTAAATAGGGAATCCTTTCCCAATTTTTTGTTTCTCTCAGGTTTGTCAAAGATCAGATGGCTGTAGATGTGTGGTATTATTTCTGAGGACTCTGTTCTGTTCCATAGGTCTACATCTCTGTTTTGGTACCAGTACCATGCTGTTTTGGTTACTGTAGCCTTGTAGTATAGTTTGAAGTCAGGTAGCGTGATGCCTCCAGCTTTGTTCTTTTGACTTAGGATTGTCTTGGCAATGCGGGCTCTATTTTGGTTCCATATGAACTTTAAAGCAGTTTTTTTCCAATTCTGTGAAGAAACTCATTGGTAGCTTGATGGGGATGGCATTGAATCTATAAATTACCTTGGGCAGTATGGCCATTTTCACGATATTGATTCTTCCTATCCATGAGCATGGTATGTTCTTCCATTTGTTTGTGTCCTCTTTTATTTCACTGAGCAGTGGTTTGTAGTTCTCCTTGAAGAGGTCCTTTACATCCCTTGTAAGTTGGATTCCTAGGTATTTTATTCTCTTTGAAGCAATTGTGAATGGAAGTTCATTCATGATTTGGCTCTCTGTTTGCCTGTTACTGGTATATAAGAATGCTTGTGATTTTTGCACATTAATTTTGTATCCTGAGACTTTGCTGAAGTTGCTTATCAGCTTAAGGAGATTTTGGGCTGAGACAATGGGGTTTTCTAAATATACAATCATGTCATCTGCAAACAGGGACAATTTGACTTCTTCTTTTCCTAACTGAATACCCTTGATTTCTTTCTCTTGCCTGATTGCCCTAGCCAGAACTTCCAACACTATGTTGAATAGGAGTGGTGAGAGAGGGCATCCCTGTCTTGTGCCTGTTTTCAAAGGGAATTTTTCCAGTTTTTGCCCATTCAGTATGATATTGGCTGTGGGTTTGTCATAAATAGCTCTTATTATTTTGAGTTACGTCCATCAATACAGAATTTATTGAGCGTTTTTAGCATGAAGGGCTATTGAATTTTGTCAAAAGCCTTTTCTGCATCTATTGAGATAATCATGTGGTTTTTGTCTTTGGTTCTGTTTATACGCTTGATTACACTTATTGATTTGCGAATGTTGAACCAGCCTTGCATCCCAGGGATGAAGCCCAATTGATCATGGTGGATAAGCTTTTTGATGTGCTGCTGAATCCGGTTTGCCAGTACTTTATTGAGTATTTTTGCATCGATGTTCATCAGGGATATTGGTCTAAAATTCTCTTTTTTTGTTGTGTCTCTGCCAGGCTTTGGTATCAGGATGATGTTGGCCTCATAAAATGAGTTAGGGAGGATTCCCTCTTTTTCTATTGATTGGAATAGTTTCGGAAGGAATGGTACCAGCTCCTCCATGTACCTCTGGTAGAATTCAGCTGTGAATCCATCTGGTCCTGGACTTTTTTTGGTTGGTAGGCTATTAATTATTGCCTCAATTTCAGAGCCTGCTATTGGTCTACTCAGGGAATCAACTTCTTCCTGGTTTAGTCTTGGAAGAGTGTAAGTGTCCAGGAAATTATCCATTTCTTCTAGATTTTCTACTTTATTTGCATAGAGGTGTTTATAGTATTCTATGATGGTAGTTTGTATTTCTGTGGGGTTGGTGGTGATATCCCCTTTATCATTTTTTATTGCGTCTATTTGATTCTTCTCTCTTTTCTTCTTTATTAGTCTTGCTAGCGGTCTGTCAATTTTGTTGATCTTTTCAAAAAACCAACTCCTGGATTCATTGATTTTTTGGAGGGTTTTTTGTGTCTCTATCTCCTTCAGTTCTGCTCTGATCTTAGTTATTTCTTGCCTTCTGCTAGTTTTCAAATGTGTTTGCTCTTGCTTCTCTAGTTCTTTTAATTGTGATGTTAGAGTGTCAATTTTAGATCTTTCCTGCTTTCTCTTGAGGGCATTTAGTGCTATAAATTTCCCTCTACACACTGCTTTAAATGTGTCCCAGAGATTCTGGTATATTGTATCTTTGTTTTCATTGGTTTCAAAGAACATCTTTATTTCTGCCTTCATTTCGTTATATACCCAGTAGTCATTCAGGAGCAGGTTGTTCAGTTTCCATGTAGTTGAGCAGTTTTGATTGAGTTTCTTAGTCCTGAGTTCTAGTTTGATTACCCTGTGGTCTGAGAGACAGTTTGTTATAATTTCTGTTCTTGTACATTTGCTGAGGACTGCTTTATTTCCAATTATGTGGTCAATTTTGGAATAAGTGCGATGTAGTGCTGAGAAGTATGTATATTCTGTTGATTTGGGGTGGAGAGTTCTGTAGATGTCTATTAGGTCTGCTTGCTGCAGAGATGAGTTCAATTCCTGGATATCCTAGTTAACTTTCTGTCTCCTTGATCTGTCTAATGTTGACAGTGGAGTGTTGAAGTCTCCCATTATTATTGTATGGGAGTCTATGTCTCTTTGTAAGTCTCTAAGGACTTGCTTTATGAATCTGGGTGCTCCTGTATTTGGTGCATATATATTTAGGATAGTTAGCTCTTCCTGAGGAATTGATCCCTTTACCATTATGTAATGGCCTTCTTTGTCTCTTTTGATCTTTGATGGTTTAAAGTCTGTTTTATCAGAGACTAGTATTGCAACCCCTGCTTTTTTTTTTGTTCTCCATTTGCTTGGTAGATCTTCCTCCATCCCTTTATTTTGAGCCTACGTATGTCTCTGCATGTGAGATGGGTCTCCTGAATACAGCAGACTGATGGGTCTTGACTCTTTATCCAGTTTGCCAGTCTGTGTCTTTTAATTGGAGCATTTAGTCCATTTACATTTAAGGTTAATATTGTTATGTGTGAACTTGATCCTGCCATTATGATATTAACTGGTTATTTTGCACGTTAGTTGATGCAGTTTCTTCCTAGCCTCAATGGTCTTAACATTTTGGCATGTTTTTGCAATGGCTGGTACCGGTTGTTCCTTTCCATGTTTAGTACTTCCTTCAGGGTCTCTTGTAACGCAGGCCTGGTGGTGACAAAATCTCTAAGCATTCGCTTATCTGTGAAGGATTTTATTTCTCCTTCACTTATGAAACTTAGTTTGGCTGGATATGAAATTCTGGGTTGAAAATTCTTTTCTTTAAGAATGTTGAATATTGTCCCCCACTCTCTTCTGGCTTGTAGAGTTTCTGCCGAGAGATCTGCTGTTAGTCTGATGGGCTTCCCTTTGTTGGTAACCCGACCTTTCTCTCTGGCTGCCCTTAAGATTTTTTCCTTCATTTCAACTTTGGTGAATCTGGCAATTATGTGTCTTGGAGTTGCTCTTCTCGAGGAGTATCTTTGTGGCGTTCTCTGTATTTCCTGGATTTGAATGTTGGCCTGCCCTACTAGGTTGGGGAAGTTCTCCTGGATGATATCCTGAAGAGTGTTTTCCAACTTGGTTCCATTTTCCCCCTCACTTTCAGGCACCCCAATCAGACGTAGATTTGGTCTTTTTACATAATCCCATACTTCTTGCAGGCTTTGTTCATTTCTTTTTCTTCTTTTTTCTTTTGGTTTCTCTTCTCACTTCATTTCATTCATTTGATCCTCAATCGCTGATACTGTTTCTTCCAGTTGATCGAGTCGGTTACTGAAACTTGTGCATTTGTCACATATTTCTCGTGTCATGGTTTTCATTTCTGTCATTTCGTTTATGACCTTCTCTGCATTAATTACTCTAGCTATCAATTCTTCCACTCTTTTTTCAAGATTTTTAGTTTCTTTGTGCTGGGTACGTAATTCCTCCTTTAGCTCTGAGAAGTTTGATGGACTGAAGCCTTCTTCTCTCATCTCGTCAAAGTCATTCTCCGTCCAGCTTTGATCCATTGCTGGTGATGAGCTGCGCTCCTTTGCCGGGGGAGATGCGCTCTTATTTTTTGAATTTCCAGCTTTTCTGCCCTGCTTTTTCCCCATCTTTGTGGTTTTATCTGCCTCTGGTCTTTGATGATGGTGACGTACTGATGGGGTTTTGGTGTAGGTGTCCTTCCTGTTTGATAGTTTTCCTTCTAACAGTCAGGACCCTCAGCTGTAGGTCTGTTGGAGATTGCTTGAGGTCCACTCCAGACCCTGTTTGCCTGGGTATCATCAGCAGCGGTTGCAAAAGATAGAATATTGCTGAACAGCAAGTGTATCTGTCTGATTCTTACTTTGGAAGCTTCCTCTCAGGGGTGTACTCCACCGTGTGAGGTGTGGGGTTTTGGTCTGCCCCTAGTGGGGGATGTCTCCCAGTTAGGCTACTCAGGGGTCAGGGACCCACTTGAGCAGGCAGTCTGTCCCTTCTCAGATCTCAACCTCCGTGTTGGGAGATCCACTGCTCTCTTCAAAGCTGTCAGACAGAGTTGTTTGCGTCTGCAGAGGTTTCTGCTGCTTTTTTGTTGTTGTTGTTGTTGTTTAGCTGTGCCTTGTCCCCAGAGGTGGAGTCTCCTTGAGCTGCTGTGAGCTCCACCCAGTTCAAGCTTCCCAGCAGCTTTGTTTACCTACTTAAGCCTCAGCAATGGCAGGCGACCCTCCCCCAGCCTTGCTGCTGTCTTGTGGTTAGATCGCAGACTGCTGTCTAGCAGTGAGGGAGGCTCCGTGGGCATGGGACCCTCCTGGCCAGGTTTGGGATATAATCTCCTGTTGTGCCCGTTTGCTTAACGTGCAGTATTGGGGTGGGAGTTACCCGATTTTCCAGGTGTTGTGTGTCTCAGTTCCCCTGGCTAGGAAAAGGGATTACCTTCCCCCTTGAGCTTCCCAGGTGAGGGATGCCTCGCCCTGCTTCAGCTCTCGCTGGTCGGGCTGCAGCAGCTGACCAGCACCAATTGTCTGGCACTCCCTAGTGAGATGAACCCAGTACCTCAGTTGAAAATGCAGAAATCACTGGTCTTCTGTGTCGTTCACGCTGGGAGTTGGAGACTGGAGCTGTTCCTATTCGGCCATCTTGCTCCGCTCCTCCTGTTTTTTTTTTTAACGTTTTGTCGTTTTTGCTGAAATATTCTTGCACTGACTGTATCTTGAAAAGTTGTAGTTTTCATTTTTGATTGGTTCATTATTTAGTCTTTCTACTTAGGAAAAGGGTAGTTTACATACCACAGTTGCAGTGTTATAATATTCTGTTTTTTGTGTGTGTGTACTTACTATTACCAGTAAGTTTTGTACTTTTAGGTGATTATTTATTACTCATTAATGTCATTTTCTTTGTGATTGAAGCATTTCCTTTAGTGTTTCTTGTAGCACAGGTCTGATATTGATGAAATCCCTCAGTTTTTCTTGTCTGGGAAAGTCTTTATTTCTCCTTCATGTTTGAAGGATATTTTTGCCAGATATACTATTTTAGGGCAAAAGTTATTTTCCTTCGATCTTTAAATATGTCATACCACTCTCCTGGCCTGTAAAGTTTCCACTAAAAAGTCTACTGTCAGATGTATTAGAGCTACATTTTATGTTATTTATTTCTTTTCTCTTGCTGTTTTTAGAATACATTCTTTATCCTTGACCTTTGGGAATTTGATTATTAAATGCTTTGAGGTAATCACTTTGAGTTAAACTGGCTTGGTGTTCTATAACCTTCTAGCACTTGCAGATTAATATCTTTCTCTAGGTTTTGGAAGTTGTCAGTTATTATCCCTTTGAATAAACACTCTACCCCTATCTTTTTCTCTACCTCCTCTTTAAGGCCAATAACTCCTAGATTCGCCCTGTGGATGCTATTTTGTAGATCTTGTGGGTGTGCGTCATATATATATATATTTTCTTTTCTGACTGTGTATTTTGAAATAGCTTGTCTTCAAGCTCATAAATTCTCTCTTCTTCTTAATCCATTCTATTAAAGGACTCTGATGCATTCTTCAGTGTGCCTATTCCATTTTTCAGCTCCAGAATTTCTACTTGATTCTTTTTAATTATTTCAATCTCTTTTCCTTAAATGTATTATTCAATAGCATTCAAATTCCTTCTCTGTGTTTTCTTGAATTTCTTTGCATTTTCTCAACACAGCTATTTTGAATTCTCTGTCTGAAAGGGCACATAACTCTGTTTCTCCAAGATTGATCCCTGGTGCCTTGTTTAGTTCATTTGGTGAGGCCATGTTTTCCTTGATGGTGTTGATGCTAGTAGATATTCTTTAGTATCTGGGCATTGAAGAGTTAGGTATTTACTGTAGTATTCACTCTCTGGGCTTATTTATTGCTGTCCTTTTTGGGAAGGTCTTCCAGATATTTGAAAGCACTCGGGTATTATGATCTAACTTTTTTCTGTTTTAGGTGATACTGCAAACAAAATAACACTTTGGTTCTTGCAGACTCCTAGAGGTACCACCTTGATGGTCTTGGGCAAGATCCAGGAGAATTCTCTGAATTACCAGGCAGAGACTTTTGTTCTCATTTCTTATTTTCTCCCAAACATACAAAATCTCTGTCTCTGTTCTGAGCCTCTAAAGGTGGAGGATGAGTGACACATATACCCCTTGACCACCACCACTACAACTGCACTGGGATAGACTGAAGCCAGGACACTGCTGAATCTCACCCAAGGCCTGCTGTAATCACTCCCTGGTTAATGCCTATGTTTACTCAAAGCCCTGGGCTCTACAATCAGCAGGTAGCAAAGCCAACCAGTTGCGTGTCCTTCCCTTCTCAGTGGCATGATTCCCCAGGCCCTGAGTGGGCTCAGAAGTGCCACTTGGGAGTCTGGTACTACAGTTTAAAACCTTAGAAGTGTGCCTGGTATTCTATTATGCTGTGGCTGAGCTGGCACTGAAGCCAGAAGATGCAGTCCTTCCCACTCTTCCCACCCCTTTCAAATGCAGAGGAGACTTACCCCAAAGCTGCTACCTTGCCTCGAGAGTACTGCCAGACTATCACAAATGTTCTCTTAAGGCCCAAGGTCTTTCAAGTCAGCTTGTTGTGAGTACTGCCTGGCCTGGGACTCATCTTTCAGGGCAGCTTCTCTCTCTGGCCCAGGGTAGGTACAGAAATACCACCCAATGTCAAGTTCTGGAATCAGGGACCCCAAGAGCCCACTTGGTGCTCTATACTCCAGTGGCATTGTTGATACCTAAGGTACAAAACTAATCTCCTTTACTTTCCTTCTGCTTTTCTTAAGCAGAAGGAGTTTTGCCCTGTAGCCACCAAAGCTGGCAATGTGCTGAGTGTCACCTGAAGCCAGCAAGTCTCAGAGGTTCACCAATGCCCATGATACAGTACCTGGTTATCATTGCTGGTATTCAGGGACCAAGGGCTCTTCAGTTAGCAGGTGATGAATTATGGAAGCACTGAGTCCTTTGCTTTAAAGCAATGGGTTCCTTTCTGGCCCAGGGCATGCCTAAAGTGTCATCTGGGGCCTACAAAGGGGCCTTATGACTCTAACTTTTGCCCTATCTTGTTGTGGCTGAGCTGGTATCCAAAGCAAAGTTCTTCTCACTCTTCTCTCTCCTCTCCTCAAGTGGAGGGAAGAGGTCTCTTTTGGAGTCATGAACTGTGCAGCCTGGGGCTAGGGAGGGTTGATGCCAGCTCTCCTTTAGCCTCCCCAGCGGGTGTACTTTTCTTGCCTTCTCAGTTCACTGTCTCTGGGTTTAGTTCAGCAGTAGGACTTGCTGAAGAGTTCTGGTCCATATAGTCTAGACTACTTTTCAAGTTTACTTAGAGACCTAAAGCCTTTTGGCCCTGAGTAGTGACATTCGTGAGCACTCAAGTTCGGACCACTGAGACTGGCAATTCACCCTGGCTAGGACTGATTTAAATGCTCCCTCCATGGGCTTGCATCAGTTGAGTTTGGTCTGATCTTCCTTCAGTGATTTGTAATTCTTGTACTCTCCATTCCACAGCACCCAGAGAGGCTCTCTGCACCATGCCACCACGGGGAGAAGTGGTGTTGGTGATTCAATACTGTTTTTTTCTATCTCTTCAGTGCATTTTTTCAGCAATCTGAAATTTAAACCAGGTACTATGAGTGTTCACCTGATTTTGGTTCTTATAAAGGAGTTTTTTTTTTTTTTTTTTCTGTGTAAATGACTGTTAATTTGGTGTCCTTGTAGAGGGAAGGATGAGGAGTGGGGCTTTTTATTCCACCATCTTGCTCCACATCCCCTTCTGGGTCCAGTTTATTAACATACTCAATCATACAATTACTTTTACTTTCTGACAGCATCTAATCCAGAGCCATCCTCCACTTTAAATCCTCACTTTTCAAGTCTCAGATGTATCATCTCTTCTGCCCAAGGTAAAAGAATCTTTCACATTTATATAAGCAAGTTTATTTCCTTTAAAAACTTGTCTCAGTATCTAGGCTTTTTGTTTATTTATTACCTTGTTTATGGTCTGTTTTCCTCTACAATGTGAGTTCCATGTGAGAACAAATCTGTTCTAGCATGTGCATATCTCTATCACCAGTGCCTGATATGGGGACTGAGATTTAGTAGCTGCTCAAGTGTTTATAGAATTTGTGAATGAAAGGGTAAATAAAATAAATTTGGTAGCTGACTTGAATTAAACACAGAATTGTAGTATTTTGAGAAATGTGTTAGAAATCTCAAGAAAGATCGGTGCGGTTCCAAGATGAGTGAATAGGAACATATCCAGGCTACAGCTCCCAGCGTGAGTGACACGGAAGATGGGTGATTTCTGCATTTCCAACTGAGGTACGGGATTCATCTCATTGGAGTGTGTCAGACAGTTGGTGCAGCCCACTGAGTGAGAACCAAAGCAGGGCGAGGCATTGCCTCTCCCAGAAAGCGCAAGGGGTAAGGGAATTCCCTTTCCTAGCCAAGTGAAACTGTGACACACGGCACCTGGAAAATCAGGTCACTCCCACCCTAATACTGTGCTTTTCCAAGGGTCTTAGCAAATGGCACACCAGGAGATTATATTCTGTGCCTGGCTCAGAGGGTCCCACACCCACGGAGCCTCCCTCATTGCTAGCACAGCAGTCTGAGATCAAATTGCAAGGCAGCAGCGAGACTGGGGGAGGGGCATCCGCCATTGCTGAGGCTTGAGTAGGTAAACAAAGCAGCCAGGAAGCTTGAACTGTGTGGAGCCCACCACAGCTCAAGGAGGCCTGCCTGGCTCTGTAGACTCCACCTCTAGGGACAGGGCAGAGTCAAACAAAAGATAGCAGAAACCTCTGCAGATTTAAATGTCCCTGTCTGACGACTTTGCAGAGAGAAGTGGTTCTCTCAGCACAGAGTTTGAGACCTGAGAATGGACAGCCTCCCCAAGTGGGTCCCTGACCCCCAAGCAGTCTAACTGGGAGGCACCCTCCCGTAGGGTCAGACTGACACCTCACACGGCTGGGTACCCCTTTGAGATGAAACTTCCAGAGGAACAATCAGACAGCAACATTTGCTGTTCAGCAATATTCACTCTTCTGCAGCCTCCACTGCTGATACCCAGACAAACAGGGTCTGGAGTGGACCTCCAGCAAACTCCAACAGACCTGCAGCTCAGGGTCCTGACTGTTAGAAGGAAAACTAACAAACAGAAAGGACATCAACACCAAAACCCCATCTGTACATCACCATCATCAAAGACCAAAGGTAGATAAAACCACAAAGATGGGGAAAAAACAGAGCAGAAAAGCTGAAAATTCTAAAAATCAGAGCACCTCTCCCTCTCCAAAGGAACACAGCTGCTCACCAGCAACAGAAGAAAGCTGGATGGATAATTACTTTGATGAGTTGAGAGAAGAAGGCTCCAACAATCAAACTTCTCTGAGCTAAAGAAGAAAGTTCGAACCCATCGCAAATAAGCTAAAAACCTTGAAAAAGGATTTGATGAATGGCTGAAAGGAATAACCAATGTAGAGAAGTCCTTAAATGACCTGACAGAGCTGAAAACCATGGCACGAGAACTACGTGACAAATGCACAAGTTTCAGTAATCGACTCGATCAACTAGAAGAAAGGGTATTTAGTGATTGAAGATCAAATGAATGAAATCAAGTGAGAAGAGAAGTTTAGAAAAAAAGAGTAAAAAGAAGTGAACAAAGCCTCGAAGAAATATGGGACTATGTGAAAAGACCAAATCTACATCTGACTAGTGTACCTGAAAGTGACGGACAGAATGGAACCAAGTTGGAAAACACTCTTCAGGATATTATCCAGGAAAACTTCCCCAACCTAGCATTCAAATTCAGGAAATACAGAGAGTGCCACAAAGATACTCCTTGAGAAGAGCAACTCCAAGACACATAAGTGTCAGATTCATCAAAGTTGAAATGCAGGAAAAAATGTTAAGGGCAGCCAGAGAGAAAGGTCGAGTTACTCACAAAGGGAAGCCCATCAGACTAACAGTGGATCTCTCAGCAGAAACCCTACAAGCCAGAACAGAGTAGCGGCCAATATTCAACATTCTTAAAGAAAATAATTTTTAACCAGAATTTCATATCCAGGCGAACTAAGCTGCATAAGTGAAGGAGAAATAAAATCCTTTACAGACAAGCAAATGGTGAGAGATTTTGTCACCACCGGGCCTGCCTTACAAGAGCTCTGGATGGAAGCACTAAACATGGAAAGGAACAACTGGTACCAGCCACTGCAAAAACATGCCCAAATGTAAAGACCATCAATGCTAGGAAGAAACTGCATCAACTAATGAGCAAAATAACTAGCTAACATCATAATGACAGGATCAAATTCACACATAATAATATTAACCTTAAATGTAAATGAGCTAACTGCTCCAATTAAAAGTCACAGACTGGCAAATTGGATAAAGAATCAAGACCCATCAGTGTGCTGTATTCAGGAGACCCATCTCATGTGCAGAGACACATATAGGCTCAAAATAAAGGGATGGAGGAAGATCTACTAAGCAAATGGAAAACAAAAAAAGGCGGGTGTTGCAATCCTAGTCTCTGATAAAACAGACTTTAAACCAACAAAGATCAAAAGAGACAAAGAAGGCCATTACATAATGGTAAAGGGATCAATTCAACAAGAAGAGTTAACTATCCTAAATATATATGCACCCAATACAGGAGCACCCAGATTCATAAAGCAAGTCGTTAGAGACCTACAAAGAGACTTAGACTCCCATACAATAATAATGGGAGACTTTAACACCCCACTATCAATATTAGACAGATCAATGAGACAGAAGATTAACAAGGCTATCCAGGAATCGAAGTCAACTCTGCACCAAGAGGACCTAATAGACATCTACAGAACTCTCCACCCCAAATCAACAGAATATACATTCTTCTCAGCACCATATTACACTTATTCCAAAATTGACCATATAGTTGGAAGTAAAGCACTTCTCAGCAAATGCAAAAGAACATAAATTATAACAAACTGTATCTCAGACCACAGTGCAATCAAACTGGAACTCAAGATTAAGAAATTCACTCAAAACCACTCAACTACATGGAAACTGAACAACCTGCTCCTGAATGACTACTGGGTACATAACGAAATGAAGACAGAAATAAAGATATTCCTTGAAACCAATGAGAACAAAGACACAACATACCAGAATCTCTGGGACACATTTAAAGCATTGTGTAGAGGGAAATTTATAGCACTAAACGCCCACAAGAGAAAGCAGGAAAGATCTTAAATTGACACCCTAACACCACAATTAAAACAACTAGAGAAGCAAGAGCAAACACATTCAAAAGCTAGCAGAAGGTAAGAAATAACTAAGATCAGAGCAGAACTGAAGGAGATAGAGACACAAAAAACCCTTCAAAAAATCAATGAATCCAGGAGGTGGTTTTTTGAAAAGATCAACAAAATTGATAGACCACTAGCAAGACTAATAAAGAAGAAAAAACAGAAGAATCAAATAGATGCAATAAAAAATGATAAAGGGCATATCACCACCGATCCCACAGAAATAAAAACTACCTTCAGAGAATACAATAAACACCTCTATGCAAATAAACTAGAAGTCCCAGAAGAAATGGATAAATTCCTGGACACATACACCCTCCCAAGACTAAACCAGGAAGAAGTTGCATCCCTGAATAGACCAATAACACGTTCTGACATTGAGGCAATAGTTAATAGCCTACCAACCAAGAAAAGTCCAGGACCAGACAGATTCACAGCCAAATTCTACCAGAGGTACAAGGAGGAGCTGGTACCATTCCTTCTGAAACTATTCCAATCAATAGAAAAAGAGGGAATCCTCCCTAACTCATTTTACAAGGCCAACATCATCCTGATACTATAGCTTGGCAGAGACACACACAAAAAGAGAATTTTAGTTCAATACCCCTGATGAACATCAGTGCAAAAATCCTCAGTAAAATACTGGCAAACCGAACCTAGCAGCACATCAAATAGCTTACCCACCATAATCAAGTGGGCTTCATCCCTGGGATGCAAGGCTGGTTCAACATACATGAATCAATAAACATAATCCAGCATATAAACAGAACCAAAGACCAAAACCACATGACTATCTTAATAGATGCAGAAAAGTCCTTTGACAAAATTCAACAGCCCTTCATACTAAAAACTCTCAATAAATTTGATATTGATGGAACATATCTAAAAAGAATAAGAGTTATTTATGACAAACCCATAGTCAATATTATACTGAATGGGCAAAAACTGGAAGCATTCCCATTGAAAACTAGCACAAGACAGGGATGTCCTCTCTCAGCACTCCTATTCAACATAGTGTTGGAAGTTCTGGCCAGGGCAATCAGGCAAGAGAAAGAAATGAAGGGTATTCAATTAGGAAAAGAGGAAGTCAAATTGTCTCTGTAGATGACGTGATTGTATGTTTAGAAAGCCCTATCATCTCAGCCCAAAATCTCCTTAAGCTGATAAGCAACTTCAGTAAAGTCTAAGGATAGAAAATCAATGTGCAAATATCACAAGCATTCTTATACACCAAAAACAAACAGAGAGCCAAATCATGAGTGAACTCCCATTCACAATTGCTTCAAAGAGAATAAAATACCTAGGAATTCAACTTACAAGGGATTTGCAGTACTTCTTCAAGGAGAACTACAAACCACTGCTCAATGAAATAAAAGAGGACACAAACAAATGGAAGAACATTCCATGCTCATGGATAGGGAGAATCAATATCATGAAAATGGACATACTGCCCAAAGTAATTTATAGATTCAATGCCATCCCCATTAAGCTACCAATGACTTTCTTCACAGAATTGGAAAAAACTACTTTAAAGTTCATATGGAACCAAAAAACAGCCTGCATTGCCAAGACAATTCTAAGCAAAAAGAACAAAGCTGGAGACATCACACTACCTGACTTCAAACTATACTACAAGTCTACAGTAACTAAAATAGTAGGGTACTGGTACCAAAACAGAGATATAGACCAATGGAACAGAACAGAGCCCTCAGTAATAATACCACACATCTACAACCATCTGATCTTTGACAAACCTGACAAAAACAAGAAATGGGGAAAAGATTCCCTATTTAATAAATGGTGCTGGGAAAACTGGCTAGTCATATGTAGAAAGCTGAAATTGGATTGCTTCCTTACACCTTACACAAAAATTAATTCAAGATGGATTAAAGACTTAAATGTTAGACCTAAAACCATAAAAACTCTAGAAGAAAACCTAGGCAATACCATTCTGGACATAGGCATGGGCAAGGACTTCATGTCTGAAACAACAAAAGCAATGGCAACAAAAGCCAAAATTGAGAAATGGAATCTAATTAAACTAAAGAGTTTCTGCACAGACAAAGAGACTACCATCAGAGTGAACAGGCAACCTACAGAATGGGAGAAAATTTTTGCAATCTACTCATCTGACAAAGGGCTAATATCCAGAACCTACGAAGAACTCAAACAAATTTACAATAAAAAAACAAACAACCCCATCAAAAAGTGGGCAAAGGATATGAACAGACAGTTCTGAAGAGAAGACATTTATGCAGCCAACAGGCACATGAAGAAATACTCATCATCACTGGCCATCAGAGAAATGCAAATCAAAACCACAATGAGATACCATCTCACACCAGTTAGAATGGCAATCATTAAAAAGTCAGGAAACAACAGGTGCTGGAGGGGATGTGGAGAAATACACTGTTGGTGGGAGTGTAAACTAGTTCAACTATTGTGGAAGACAGTGTGACGATTGCTCAAGGATCTAGAACTAGAAATACTATTTGATCCAGTCATCCCATTACTGGGCATATACCTAAAGTATTATAAATCATGCTACTATAAAGACACATGCACACATATGTTTATTCAGGCACTATTCACAATAGCAAAGACTTGGAACCAACCCAGATATCCATCAATGACAAACTGGATTAAGAAAATGTGGCACATATATACCATGGAATACTATGCAGCCATAAAACAGGATGAGTTCATGTCCTTTGTAGGAACATGGATGCAGCTGGAAACTATCATTTTCAGCAAACTGTCGCAAGAACAGAAAACCAAATGCCGCATGTTCTCACTTACAGGTGGGAATTGAATAATGAGAACACTTGGACAGAGGAAGGGGAACATCACACACTGGGTGGGGGGAGGGGGGAGGCATAGCATTAGGAGGTATACCTAATGTAAATGACAAGTTAATGGGTGCAGCACACCAACATGGCACATGTATACATATGTAACAAACCTGCACGTTGTGCACATGTACCCTAGAACTTAAAGTATAATTAAAAAAAAAGAAAAGAAGTCTCAACAAATGTACAAAAAATGAGAGAGGCAGGGATCAAGTGTTCCCTCATGCTGAGTGACTAGAAGAGGCATAAAGAGCTGGTTGCATTTAAGTAGGGCCTTGAAGGATAGTTAGAATTTAATAAGTGGAGATATGGGATGAAGGAAGGAATATTATATAATTTTCAAGTCTTGGGAATGGTGATGAGTCCATTTTGGCGAGAGCATAGACTTCCCAAGTGGAATTGAGGAAATAGGACTTAGAAGGTAAGTTGATGTCAGACTGAGTGCTTTGAAAGGGACACTAAGACAAGGTTCTGTGCTGCAAGCTAAGTACAATTGTTGACTTAATCAGAGTTGTTTCTTTAGGTGACTACTATGAAAGTAGTATGTACAATGGTTTGTAGAGGGAAGAAGTTGTGAGGTAAATGAGTTAGAGATTACTGCCTGGAACAATACAGATGAAAGCTGGGAGAACCTGAACTAGGGTATTGGAGTTAGAATTGAAAGAAGATGGTGAATGCAAAGGATAATTTAGCAAAAAATTGAACACAGAGAATATTCAATATGATACATAGAATTTTACTAGGTGCTTATTTTTTACTTTAATCATTGCTTGTCTATAAAATTTATGACTGGTACAATTAACTCTTTTATTGAGAAAGTCTGTGAGGTGGAAAATTACTTCAGCTGGAAAGAGAGCAAGGACACTGACCAATTCTCAAATTTCAGAGAAAGAGAAACCTGAAATCAACAGAGTGCCGAGAAATATAGTAACATCATCAATTGCAGAGAAATATCTTTAGACATGGAGGGCAAACAAACCAGATACACTTAACAATGGATCAGAGTTGGGGACTTATACTAGGACAGAATGCCACACTGATCATACAGCCAAGATCAATGGTTGATTATAGTATTCCAACTCTATAATATTCCAACTCTCCTCTTGTGGAGGCAATAATCTGTGAAGAATGCTTTAAAGATCCATTTTGGTCTTTTTCAGATTTGAGACAAATAGTAGTAATAGTGTTGAAATAGAATCAATAATGATATATTACTACTATCCTTGCATATTATAATGTTACATAGTTATTTCAGTTAATCAATTATTGAGCAGATTCTAGCTCACTTTTGGAGACAGGCTACACATAGCCTTTAATTTATAAATTATCGTTTTCACAAAACCTTTCATTTATTCAAGTAATTATTTATGTGCCTAATTTTGTAATGAATAGATATTGCTACAATAAACTATTCTGGTAGAATAAACATTGCATTATACATTTAAAATTTAATGTAATATTATGTCTGTAATAACGAGATAGTGTTGAAATATGTCCAAACTCTAATTGTATTAATGTTAACTCTTTTGAATCTTTGATTTGGCTAGGATTTTAAAATTTTATTCTGATTACTATTTGCTATTCACATCCGGTATTTAAGTTTCTTTATCAACTATGCATACATTTTAATCAGCTCTTGTTCAATGTTAGAGTACAGTTCAATTCTATTAAATAATTCACTCTGCCATTAAATTCACCTCTCAATGATGTTGCCTGTTAAATATGGTGTTTTGGAGAAAATCCATATTACTGAACATTCACTTGTGACATGAATTATCTTCTGAAGATGGTGTTGTGATTCAAGGCCATAAGTTATTTGGACAGCTCTTACGGTAACTCTGTTTTACTCTGTAACACCTCATAACTCACTGCTGTCAGCTGTAAAGGGTGGGAGGAAGTCTCCAGATCCTATATGCCCTCTTCCATTAGTCCTATTTCTGTTCTTTCCTATAAGAGAAAAACACTGTAATAGTAATCACTAGTGAAATCTCCCTTGAACTGCACAATGCATGCTTTGAATTGTTTTGATTCTAAAAGGATTAAATAACTCTTTGAAAGAAGCAGAAAGATTTTGATCCTTTCAGTACCCCATGCATTTACTTCCAACTTTCTGGAATAAACATTTATATTAAGATATCCTCACTTCTGCATGTTCCCTTTGGGACGAATGGCTTATTTGCAAGTTGATGAAATCACCCAAGAACTGTCTGAGCATGTACTATGTCATGCTTTGTTAAAAAATAGCAGGTGAAAAGTGAGTATAAAAATCTTATGATTACAGTGCAGAATTAGTATAATTATCAGTCATTTCAGACAAATGCCAGAAGATGGCAGTCCTATTTGTTCAGGAATTTATGAATTTTGCAAGACCCATGAGTGCTCTTTGGTTTCAACATGATCGTGGCTCATGAAGAAACCCAGAAATTAGTTTTTGTTACTATAGAAACCAAATGGAATAACTGATTTTTTTTTTTCTTTTTAAAGAAACGGTCTCCAAAATTAGGTAAAAACAACAAAGGGTGCTAGAAAATAAGTGCTAGTAATGCAGGAACAGAAGATGAAACACCACATGTTCTCACTCAAAAGTGGGAGCTGAACAATGAGAACATGCGGACACAGTGAGGGGAACAACACATACTGGGGCCTCTCCGCAGAAGGGGGCAGCAGAGGGAGGTAGAGCATCAGGAAAAATAGCTAATGCATGTTGGGCTTAATACTTAAGTGATGGGTTGATAGGTGCAGCAAACCACCATGGCACATGTTTACCTATGTAACAAATGTGCACATCCTGCACATGTACTCCAGAAATTAAAAATTAGAAAAAGAAGGAAGGAAGGAAGGAAGGAAGGAAAGAAGGAAGAAAGAGAGAGAGAGAAAGAAAGAGAAAGAAAGAAAGAAAGAAAGAAAGAAAGAAAGAAAGAAAGAAAGAAAGGAAAGAAAGAAAGAAAGGAAAGAAAGAAAGAAAGAAAGAAAGAAAGAAAGAAAGAAAGAAAGAAAGAAAGAAAGAAAGAAAGAGAAAGAAAAAAAGAAAATAGGTGCTAGGGAAAACAAAACATTTTTTTCTCTGCTTACGGCAGCATTCTGAAATCCTTGAGTCTTTTATGTTATTTTAGATAGACATCTCCTTCTATTAGTTTTTTCTTAATGGAAATATATAAAGTTGTTTTTTGAAATTTCCTATTGCTTTAAAACAAATTAATTTGGACTGATGTAAGTGCAATAAGTATCCAAATAATAGGAAACGAAAATGATTTGTTTCAGAACAAGAACTAGACCAAGATATTTTTTATTCTTTTTAATTGAGTGTACAGGATTTTCATGCAAAATAGTCTAAAAGAGTGCAATATATGGAAAACAACATTGTCTTGCTTCCCCCTTCCTATCAATTCAGATAAATTTGCAGTTGATTCATTGAATTTATTTACTATGGCATCTACAAGGTAGACTGATGGTTTTTGACTACTCAAATAAATAGTTTCAAAAACATTAGGACACTCAAACTCTCTCTCTTTGTATTTAGGACTTGAGGGTGCCTATGATTTATAATATTTTCGTTATACATGAAATCTACTAACCAGTGAGCATAAGCAACACACAAAAAAACTGCATTTAAATACAGCACATTTCTTCTCTGTCCTAGGAGTAAGAACTGTTTGCTCATGAACAGTGATAATACATGAGGACGAGATGTTCTGCAGGATAATCAAGACGGACTAGTCTAAATGAGCTGTAAAATTATTACATTCTGCTTGATTCTCAGCCTCTAAAAACCTCTTTTAGCCTTACCTGGAAAGCATATCCTCTCCTAAATATCTTAGACCCTAGGGTCCATCCTGATCCAATGCCTGGGTTCATACCAGTGTTATCCAGCCGGGCATTTTTGTCCTTGCTGGTGATATCCCTTGAACAACAATCTGGGCAACTAGGTTTTCAACTTTTCTTAAAACCATATTCATTGAATGACCTCCTTATCTTACTTCAGCTTCTGCCTCATACCATAGCTCTTGTTTAGATGAGCTAATATCTCTATTCCTTGATACTAAGTCACTGCATAATTCTAGCTACTGCTTTTCTAGGAAGAGAAGAATACTGGCCTTGAACCATAATGGGTTGCCAAGAGCCTGCTATCTGATAACTGATCTCCTCTATATCCATTGTGACTTCCTTTTCTTTGAGGACTGCCCCTGTCCACACCTCCCCTTGCACATCTTTTGAGACTGATGCTCCCACCACCTTGGTTACTCATAGGCTCACCTAGACTGTGATCTGGTGTCACAAACAGACCCTTGCTTGTGGTTTGCTTATTTACTGAAAATTACCATTGTATCTGTGACTTACTATGCTCTTAAGTCTACCCACAACTCCTATGCAGCACACCTATCCAGAATTTGGCTTTGTATTTTTGTGGTGGGAACGCTACATAATGGTATGTTACTACACATCTCTTCCCTCTTCTGCCACATCACAGTGGCCACAGAGGGAGGGTTTACCCCATGTAAATTAGCAAGGTCTACAAACCAGGGCTTTCCTCTCCCCACAGAGAACAGGTGTGAAACCCTTACCAGAATACCCCTAGCACTCAACCTTTACATGTCCCACACTGTCCTCTCCCTGGAAGTGGTCCCTTTGCCAGTGCTATTGCAGATAATGTCAACCATTCACCCAGGTGTTCAAGCCAGAACCTTGAGAACAATCTGTGACATCCACCTGTCAAGAGTTCTAGGCTCTGCTTTTTTCCTTCTCTGCTGTCTTGTCTTTACTATAGAAACTGCTTCTTGGCATCCTCCACATTTTCTCCTCTTGAATCTATTTTCTACTCAACAGCAAAAGAGAGTTTTCCAAAGAGTAAGTCTCTCCCCTCTTGAAAGTTCTTCAGAGGTTTCTCTTAGAACAGTTTCTCAAAGTGCAGTCTTTGAATCAACAGCATTAACATTTCCTGGGAATCAATTAAACCTGCAGATACTCTGCCCCCACCCAAAACCTACTGTATCAGGAGCTCTGGAGGTGGGTACCCGCACTGCCTTAACAGACCTTTTCAGTTGATTTTGATGCACACTCAAGCTTGAGAATCACTGATTTGGGATGAAGTTCAATGTCCTTGAATGGTTACAGAGTGTCTCAAAGTCTGCTTTTGTTTACCTCTTCCCTAATCTTTCATTTGTTTCTCTGAAACTTGAACTCTTTTCTTTGATAATCCAGAAATACTTTCAGTCACTCTGTTTGGGGTCATGTTTTCTTTCCCCAAGCTCTCTTGTCATTGGACCTTTGCAGAGCCAGTAGTTAGTGCCACTACCCCACCCCATTTTCCTCTGCCTAAACATTTTTCCTTCATGCTTCAGTATTATCCATTTTTAAATCAGGGTAATCTTAATCATTTTTTATAATTCAGGGCTTTAAAGACAATTGCATGTCCAAATGTAGCAAGGTAGAATATGACTCAGTTTTATCTTATTTAGCTTAACCTTTAAACTCTTGATTATATATTTCAAATAAATTGTAACTGTAAATTTATATATTATATAAATGTAGAATAACTTAAACAACTAAAAATTGCTTCATTCTAAATTAAAACAATATTTAACTAAAATGATTTAAAACTCCAGGGATGCAAAATATTCTTAGCAATAATGGATAAACTTCAAGATGTGGAAACACAATTTCCCTTCTAAAAATTAATTATGTAATGAAAGAGAATCCAATTTATGTGGAAATGTAGGCAGTGGCAACATAGTTACAGAGTTATTGAATTTGTATTAAGTTATTACAATTAAAAAGAAAACAAAAATGAACCTCACACTTTTGAAAGCAGAATAATCATGCACTGAAAATTTTGATATGAAGAAACAAGGAGTATTATGAGAGAAAGAAGCATTGTCTTGTTATCATATTGGAAAATTTAATATATAAGCCTTTCAAAATTTGTTGATCTATAAAATCATTGTATGTTTGGTTAATGTCTTATTTCTGTTATGAAGTTCTTGTTTCATTATGTTTCAAAATGTACAAATACAGGAAATGCTGCTGTTTGCTGGAATATTATTTAATAATATTTTTAAAAACTTTATAGTTAAAACAAAAAATTTTGAATATCAGGAAACATTTATATAAGAGCTGCAAGTTTAGTGGGGAAGAAAGAATGATAAGAATCACAGTTACTTAGAGGGTGAAAATATCGCTGAATGCCACTAAATGCTGTCAACATGAGCCTGTCTTTGTTCTGTTTCTTTCTCTGATATCTTAGACTGAAATCTTCTTAATATTTTCAGCCATCTGACAGAATTCAAGAAATTACTATTTCAGTCATCAATGTAAAAAAAAAGTCCTGTATTAGCAGTATACATAAAATCAAGAAAGAGTAAAAACTGAAAGGAAGGAAATTTTCTTTTTTCCTTTTTAATTTCCAATTATTTATTGAAAAGTTGTTTTGATTAATATATTGTGATTAAATTAGGTTGATCTTTCCTCTTCCTTAGCTGAGAAGCTTATAGTTCTAACTGTATGCACCTACTTTAAACAGTTGGCCACCTGGACCATTTCTGTGGAACTCTGCATCCTGGATTTGGCATGATTCCCGTATTCTTAAAACAAACTGCAGCTGAAGAGGATGCAAAAAGAACAGCTGCACAAAATCAGGTTTCTGATTATTGTAGAAGCATTTTTATGACATAAGGGATTCTATTATTTTTATTGGTTGCACCTTTCGACACAGAAAGTAAATTAATTCTTTACTTTTGTGAACTTACTGTGTGGGTTAAATAAATTAATGCAGGTAATACATTTAGAACAGTGCCTTGCACATTGTGTTTGTTATTATTGTTATTCAAATCAGTAACATTTATGAAATTACTTCTCCTAGCAATAAGTGTCCTGCACATCAAATACATGCCACGTCTTTGCAGACCCCCAATGTGTAACAAATAGAACATTTACTAAAGCTGGGTATGCAGTGGAGGAGTGGTGCTCTCTATGGTTGTGTCTACATGAATTCTTCCATCGATTGAGAGTAGAAATTAAGTGAAAGGTTCTGGAATCTCTGCAACATTTAGATTTAGGCCACAATTATGAGTACTTGCTTTATGTCAAGTGCTAGACAAGCACAAATATTTTGCATATAATGTCATATTTACTTCTACAGGCTAGGAGTTACCATCATTACTTCACAGTGAGGAAACGGGGTAGGAGAGTGGTGTGATTTGCTCAAGATTGCACACGTAGAAATCAGAAGAACCTGGATTTGAACTCAAAATTTCTGACTCCAAAGTCCAGGATTCCTCCCACCACAATCAGCTGGAAGTTGACCTTGTCACAAAATGCTAGCAACTTTCTGTTTCAGCTCTGAAGTTCTCCTGGAACTCTAGGATAGTGACCTTACAGCCTCATGGTATTCACTGACATTAAATCAGTCTACGGAATGAAGATGGGGATGAGAAAAAGCCATAGTCACTAAAAGTAAATTATTATTGTGTACATAAATGACTAGACTATGGCAAGCATCAAAGAGGAGATTCCTGCATATAATAATAGTTTACAGCATATTAAAATGTCGTATTAGGCTCCATTTATGTTCCCTAAATGGTACTCCAGAAATGTATAAATGTTGTCAGTTGCTGGTTCCTAACTGTTTATTTGACTTGGTGGAATTTGCAAGGGTAATTAATACCATAGAAGTGTTTTTAAAATGGTCTAAGAAAAATAGTCCATTTCTGCTTCATTCTATTTGGAGCCAATTGTTTCCACACCTAAGAGTTTTAGTATTCGTTGAATTCCACTTTGTGTGCCTGAGTATTAGTTCATTGTCTGTTTGTGTAATCCTTTTTTGCCCATTCTGTATTTCTTTGAAGTTTTGCTCCACAGGGCTTTGTGCTAGTACTTAGATTCTTCCTTAAATGAAGCAAATTGGTCAGTGAAACTTATAATTCATTCACTAAAACCATTAGCTTTCAGTGAGTTGAAAATGATGAATGCTATTACTTAAGACAATTTTATCACTGCTCAGAAAACTGACTGTGTTAAAACCTACTATCCTTAAGCATCATTTATTAATGAATATTTTTAACAGAACACAATGAATGGTCTGTAAAACTCTAAGCAAATATTAAACCATTGAAAAAATTCAGTGAGTGATAACCAATTTTTGGGAAAATCCCCACCCTCATTTTCTCCCTGTACAAGCTTATCATACACTTGAAACATGTCAGACTATGGAAATATTAACTTGCAAGTTACACATGATTGATACTTCTCTGAGAACCCATTTCACTCATAATTCTTACTCAAATGTTGTACTATTTACGAACTTTCTGAAACATTAAGCTCTAGACTGGTTCTCAAAATACCGTGGCTCTCACTGATATGTGGAATTCATTACAACATAGTGCTGATGGTAGGAGAAGAGACTGGCGAGAGAAAGGAAATACTGTGTATGCAAGACAAGACATTTATGCTGACCCACTGGAAAACTGCACACTTTAATTTGTATTTAATAACATATTGGTGATGACATTTCCAGAGGTAAAATCTCAATTAGTGTGGAATCATTACTATATAATCCTGGATATGTTTTTGAAAGAGATTGTTCTCATACTTACATTGAAATGTAGAAAGATCTAATGATTTTCCTCTCTTCCTCTTGAAATGACTGTAGTTGAATGAAGAGTCAGTCATGCGAAGGAAAAGCATGGAAGCTACAATCCAGAGTTCTCGGTGATTAGGGAAGGGCTCAACTCAAATAGGGAATCTGTTGAGAGCCTACCATAAAGTGGAGACTGAGGTTTTTATATTACCTTTTAACAGGTCACTATCTCTTGAGCCGGCACACGCGCGCGCGCGCGTGCGTGCGTGCGCGTGTGTGTGTAAGTGGACACCAGAGAAGAGGTGGCATTAAGGAAGTAGACTGTGTCTCTGCAGTAGGGATTCTGCATCATGGAGAAGTATCTTCAGACCCTGCTTGACAATGCAGCTATTGATTTTAAGCAGCTGTTACTGGAGCACCAGTAGCATATGTAGCTGTGTCTGTATTTTCTTTCCATCCCTGACCCATTCTGCTTCACACTGTAATCTGATAACATCTCTCTTAATCTGAGAAGTCTGTCCTCTTTGTTTTTTAACAAGGAAGCAGCCATGGTTATAGGCAGTGCCAGATGCTTCCCTTTGTGTCCCTCCTTTGGGATCACTTGCTTTCTCTCACCTGGGGATGAAGGCTTATTAAATGTGCAGACCTACTGAGTTAGAATTTTAACCTGCCCTATTAGTAAATCTTACATATCTTAACAAGTGAGAGCCCAGACTATATCACAAAGGACCAACTGAGAGAATATCATTTATATCTGGGTGTTTATTTGAGACAAACTAGAAAGTGCAAAGTCATTTCTACAATTATATTTTAAAGATTGAATAAAACCACAACAAAAGACACATAATAATGAAATGGTTCAATAAAAATAAGCTAGGAATGGTGTTAACAAGCACATTTACACTAGCGTTTGTTTTTTTCTTCTTCCCATTCTGTTGGTTGGAAAGTTAAGAGAATCAGTAGCCTATAAAAATAATTGAAACAAATGGAAAAATGAATCTCAGGGTTTTTCCCCTGTGGAACTCTTTGCTTATGAAAAAATATGAAATTATTTTAACTTCATTAGTTTTCACGAGATCATTAAGTCATATGGGGAGAGTCCTGAGAACTGGGATCAAACATAGATTCAGTGATAGGATGCATGTAAAACTCAGTAAAGTGGTTGTCACTAAATAACAGTTGAAAATATCTCTACATAATATTCTGTATTATGTTTCCAGGTACTCTTCTAAGTGCCTTACATATATTTAATAATTCTATCATCACAGCAGCTATATGTGGTATGTATATTATTATACTCATGTTACAGAAGCAAAACTGAGGCAAAGAGCATTCACATAACTTGCCCAAGGTTATAAAGCTAATATTTAATGAAGCTGGGATATTTGAACCTATGCAAACTGGATTTAGAGTTGATTTTCTCAATCACTATACAAAACTGCAACAAAAATAGACTTCATTATTATCTGAACAAACAAGTAAGTGTAAAACATTTTGAAAATTTTGAAGGAAAGAATATATAGGGACCAGTCCTGGAAGATAATGTTATATACAACTAGAATAATTAATTGTGTAATTTAAAAGATTAAACTGTTGTACTTAGTGGTGAAAAACAGACTGGCAGATCAATGAGGTAGAATAGCTATCATGGAACCAGACCCTATAACAAAATGCATGATAAATGAATCCTCATGAATCAGGTGAAAGAGATAGATCTTTCAAAATGTATTGCTGAGAGTGTTGGTGAGATAGTTTTGAAAATCCATTTTGATTTCACTTCACTCCATTTTATCAAAATAGATTATAAAAGGATGAAAAAGCCAAACATAGAAAATGAAACTTTAAAACAGCAGAAAATATAGATAGGTATTTATCTGACTTGTGAGTGGAGACAAGCTTTATGAATTGGAATAAAGCCAAACAGCTAAAAACAACCACTCTATCTTACTGTTTATAAACATCTTCAAGAGAGTAAAGTAAAAACAAAACAAAACAAAAACAAACAAAAAACTCAGAAACAAACAAACAAAGCCCCCAAAACCCCAGAAACAAACAAATTTTAAAAACCCAAAATGGAATTAAAAAACACAGGAATGTATTTAAAATAAAATGTGAAAGATAGTTTGTTTCTTAATTAAAAGGACATTAAACCACTTTATAGAGGGGGAAATACTTTAAAGTAAGTCACAGATAACTGGACAAGGCACTCGAACTATTCACAAAACCAGAAAGGCAAAGGTTTAATCAAATTTGAACGAGATTATGCTTATTAATAATAAATATGTAAATCACAACACCAGTTTTTAGCAAATTACTAAAGATGTAAAACATGAATTTTTGGAAACTGTAATGTGTGAACATAGAACATATGACCCAGAGCCTAGGTTCACACGCTTTGAGTCAGAATTTGTGTTTCTGGATATATGCCCTAAGGAACACTCCAAAGAACAGATAAACATTTACAGAATAACAATTTACAACACATGTTTTATAATGACAAAATAGCAGCAACTACTTAACTGTTTCAAACTTAACTACGGTGTGTCTACACAATGAAATACTACAAAATCTATAAAACAGTTATATAAAACAGTATTTTTATTATATTTAGAAAATGGTGATCATTTTCTAATCATTTTAAGTGCAAATTTTATGGGTGATTTCCTATTCGTAAAACAAGTTGCAAAGTAACAGAAATGAATCAGAAATATTATGGTGAGTGGTTAAAATTTCAGTAATTTTCTTCTTTTTAAATTTTTTCCTTATATTTTCCAGTATATCTTTTTTGCAACAAAGGACTATTCCTTTTCCACTCAGAAAATATTGCTGTTTCAAAAAAAGAAGTGAGAGGAGAGGAGGAGAAGTAGGTTAGAAAACAAGGGATGGAGAGGGTGACAATATGGAGAGAAGTGAGTACTGCCTCCTCATGGGAATGATTACCTTCTGTGGGAGAAATTGTATCAAAGGAACTTGGGAAATCTAGTGAGTATTCCCAAAGATGATTTACTAGGTGCGTTAGTCTGTTCTTGCATTGGTATAGCTAAGTACCCAAAACTGAATAATTTATAAAGAAAAGAGGTTTAATTAGCCTTGGTTCTGCAAGTTTTACAGGAAGCATGGTGCCGGCATCTGCTAGGCTTTTAAGGAAGTCTCAGGAAGCGTCCAATCATGGCGGAAAATGAAGGAGGAGCAGGCATCTCACATGAGGAAAGCAGGAGCAAATGAGGGAGACTGAGCAGAAGCGGGGGAGGTGCTGGAGACTTTTAAATGACTAGATCTCCCTAGTGAACTCACAGTGAGAGCTTACTCATCACCAAGGGGATAGCCCAAGCCATTCATGAAGGATCTGCTCCTAGATCCAAACACCTTCCACCAGGCCCTACTTCCAACACTGGGTACTACATTTCAACATGAGATTTAGGCAGGGATAAATATCCAAATTATATCCACACGTTTCAGAATTTTCCAATAAAGAAATAAATGTTCTTTACTTGACTCTAAAGTTAGTGCGAATAAAACTGAACATTTTCTTATAAATATTGCAAAAGTATGCACCCACATAACAAATGCCTCCTGCTAAACTATTTAAGACTATTAGATTCAAAATAGGGGTAGGATACATTTGGAAAGTAAAGTGAAAACATTTTAAAATTGTCTAACGAAGGATGAGGGCATGCTTTACTGAGACAAGAGAAGAGGCCTGAGGAATAGATTTCTGGAGAAGGGAGCCAGAGATTAAGAGCTAGAAGCAACTAATGAGGCTTCGGAAGTCGTTCCACAGGGCCTGGAGCAGTAGCTCACCCCTGTAATCCCAGCACTTTGGGAGGCCAAGGTGAGTGGATTACCTGAGGTCAGGAATTCCTGACCAGCCTGGCCAACATGGTGAAACCCCGTCTATACTAAAAATACAAAAATTAGCTGAGTGTGGTGGTGCACACCTGTAGTCTCAGCTACTTGGGGAGGCTGAGGCAGAAGAATGGCATGAACCCGGGAGGCAGAGGTTGTGACTCTGCTGAGATTCTGCCACTGCACTTCAGTCTGGGTGACAGAGCGAGACTCCATCTGAAAAAATAAATAAAACAAAATGAAATGAAATAAAATAAAATAAAAAGAAGTCATTCCACAAAGATGGCAGCAGAAGGAAGAGCAAGAGTTAGCTGTGAAGACAGAACACGGGGATTGGGTGAATCTAGAGGAATGTTCCATGGTGTCTTACTATCAGGTTCTTCTTACATAGGTCATCGGTTTTTCTTTTTCTCCTCTGCATCATTTCTAGCTGCTTATGAAAGTGTTGTGATTTCTTACATTTAAAAAATTCCTTCGTCTGGCCAACTTTTCTGCTATAATTGTCATCTCCATTTCTCAGTCCTCTCTCACCCGAAAGTCTAAGGAAGAATGGTCTATCTCCTAAGCGTTTATCCCACCACACCATCAAAATTGTTCCTTTCAGCCGGGAGCAGTGGTTTACGCCTGTAATCCCAGCACTTTGGGAGGCCGAGGCGGGTGGATCGAGACCATCCTGGCCAACACGGTGAAACCCTGTCTCTACTAAAAATACAACAAAAATTAGCCGGGCGTGTGGCGGGCACCTGTAGTCTCAGCTACTCGAGAGGCTGAGGCAGAATGGCGTGAACCCAAGGGGCGGAGCTTGCAGTGAGCAGAGATCGCACCACTGCACTCCAGCCTGGGCAACAGAGAGAGACTCCATCTCAAAAAAAAAAAAAAAAAAAAAAAAAAAAAAAAAAAAAAAAAAAAAAAAGAAAAAAGGAAAAAAAGAAAAGAAACGAAAAAAAGAAAAAAAGAAAAGAAACGAAAAAAAGAAAAAACGAAAAGAAACGAAAAAAAAGAAAAAAAATTGTTCCTTTCACCAGTGCCTTTAACTCATATTGACAAATCCAACAGTCATTTCTCAGACCTCACCTTGCTAAATCTACTAGCACCAGTTGACAGAGTAGATGACTCTCCTTCCTTCTTAGTACACTTTCTTTACTTAGTTTCTGATACATAACATTTGCCTGTTTTACCTCCAACCTCTCTGGTTTTATTTCACACTTTCTTAACTTGTTCTTCCTCTGTCTCCCTCAACACTTTATTTTCTATCCATATCCACTTAGAAAGAGGTATCATCCAATTTTGAAGCTTTAAAACCACTTACATGATATGGTCCCTCAAATTTAGAACTCCAACCCAGTCTTCTGTCTTGAATTCCAGACTTGTTTATCCAGTCGCATTACTGTCATGTCCAGTGCTAGCCCTGCTGGTCCAAGGCACAAATATCTCTTAAGTGTGTAACTGTCTAGTCTCCTAATTGCTGTGACGCTTTCTACTCTTAAACTTTATGTTTGCTCTATGGAGCAGAAAGGGTGAATTATGAAAGAGTTAAATTATGTCACTTCTCTACTCAAAGTCATCCAGTAGTTTACCTTCTCAGTCAGGGAAAAAAAAAAAGAAGTCTACAGTAGCCTAAGAGACACCATACAGTTTGACCCCAGCTACATATCCCTGATGTCACTCTGTGCCAGCCTCACTGGATTTCTGGAAGATAGGCGCATGGTTTTGTCCCAAGGTTTTTGCCCTTTCTCTTCCTTTTCTTGGACCACTTTTCCTCCAGCAAGCTAAATGGCTGGCTCTCTCATGCCCTTCAATTATCTCCTCGAGCATCATCTATCAGATAGGTCTTTCCCTAGCACATAGTGTTCCCTCTTCTTTCACTACTCACTAACACTTTAACCTGTTCCATTTGTCTCTAGAGTACTTATTACCACCAGATATAGAATTTAGTTAAGAATTCCTTCTTCCCATTATAAAGTGAGCTCCATGAGGGTAAAAACTTTTTAGGTTTTTTTTTTTTTGTATATTTGCAGAGCTCTTAACAATACTTGGCATAAAGTTGGGTATTTAATAAATATTTGTGGAGTGAATGAATGGACATGGATCCTAGTATACACTTTCAGGATAAAAACCAAGTCTTAAGCCAAAATAACCTGAGTAAAGGAATACTCTTTAATAAGTTATCCTAATCATAATATAATCATTTAATTATTAGGCTGTATATTTTTGTGATTTCAAATTAAAGAAAATTATTTTAGATAATGTACTTTTTCTGTATCTCCCCCAAGTTTAGACGGCTATACTGTTCTTAAGGTTTTAAAATTACTCTTTTCCAGCGACACATGAAATTTTAAAACACAAAATAATATAATTTATTTACAAAATATTTTTGATTTTGTTAATCTCTTTGTATTAAAATATATGTGAGTCAAACACAGCTTTAAAGTTTGTAATTGTCTTCTCAAGGAAAAAAAACACCCACAATCCTCATTGACATTAATTAGTTAATACCCTCAATAAGAGCATATCATATTATTATTATCCCCTGTATAAATGAGGAAAGGCGCTCTTACAATCTTTTAAATTGATTGTTTTACATTATAACCAGGACAACCATAACTATATAAATCTCATCTCCAATTTTTTTGTGGCTCAAATAATTTTAGTAGACTGATTTTTCACATTGAAAAAGTGTTATTGGCTACATCAAACAAATTATCAAGAGCTAGCACTTAAAAAAAAGTACCAATCAAAATTTTAAAGTGGAGCTCCATTCTTGTGAAATTTTAAGAATTTCTGTGTCAGTTTTTGCATAATGCATGAATAATTTGAATTCCTTAGTATTCATGCCCGAATGGGGGAATGTATAAGAAAGTCATGATTTATATTTATTGTAATAAAAATGTTCAGCTTTTATCAGTTCACTACCCTTTAGATGGGTGAGACTGTATCAAATCTCTCATTTTTTAAACTTCTTTTCTTAAAATTTACCTTTAACCTATGTATATAGACAAGTGTGTTATTATTGTTTATCAAACCACCCCCAAAATTACAGTTGAAAACAACAATGATTTATTACTTTTTATGCTTCTGCAGGTTAAATTGATAAACTAGGCTTTAAAAAATTGTTAAATACTTATGTTTATCAAAAGGCATTGTAGTTAAATATATGTATAGGCAAGCCACAGCATGGGTGACAAGGTTTGTAAAACATATAACTGCAAAAGGACCTAGAATACATAATAAAATGCTACAACTCAGTAATGAAAAGGCGAACAATTCAATTAAAAATTGGCAAAATGTTTTAAAAGATATTTGACAAAAGAACATGTACAAATGTCCTTTTAGCATATGTTACACTTCTCAGTATCATTAGTCATCAGAAAATATAAAATAAAACTATGCTAGGATACCATCATACATCCATGTGAGTGGCTAAAGTAAATAGACTGATAACATTAAACATGGATAAGGATATTGAGTAACTAAAATTCCATATATTACTGATGGGAATGTAAAATGCAGCAGCCAGTTCGAGAAAGTACTGACAGTTTCTTATAAAATTCAACATCTACCTACCACGAGACCTACCACGAGACTTAGCATTTTTTTTTTATCTTTGGTATTTACCCCAAAGAAATGAAAACCAAAAGGCTTTTATAATTACAATCATTTTGCTCTTTGCTGAATTGCTTTAAACTGTAAAAAAAAAACCCTTGGTGTACATGAATAGGAGAATAAATCTGTGGTATATTAATACATGAAAATATTTTTCAACAATAAAAAGCAGCAATGTAGTGATACAACAACACGCATTAATCTCAAAAACAGTATGCTTAGCATAAAAAGCTAACCATAAAAGCACATGCTGTATGGTTCCATGCATATGACGTCCAGCAATAGGCAAACCTAAGGTATAGTGAGAAAAATCAAACCAACAGAACAGGAGTTGTCTCTGGGAATATTCAAGGGATTGATTGGAATGGGGCATAAGGGAACATTCTGGGGTAAAAATAATATTTTATGTCTCAAAAGGAGTTTGGGTTATCCAGTTATATCCATTTATTGAAACTCAAATCTCTCCTACACTTTATTTATTTCATAGTATAAAAATGCAAAAACTTTACAAGATTAGATTTTTTTAAAAAGCCCTCATAGAGAATACTCATGTAAGGCTTGAATCAAGGTGAAAAGAATGGCACAACCAGAGAAAGAAAGTACAAGCAAGTCTGGGGGCCAGAGAGACTCCTGGGCACAGCTCCGCAGAGATTTGTCTCATAGAACACTCTTAGTCTGTGGGTTGTAAGCCACCAATATGGAATGAGGAATATGAGTTTCATGAGACCAGGAAAAACTTTCCAGCAGGATTTTTTATGCCGACTAGTCACATTGCCAAGCTAGTAAACATTTAACCAGTTACACCAGATGTAAGTGATCAATAAACAAGTTGGTCCTGGGTGTAAAGTATAAAAGGGGAAAATTAAACAGCACATTATTAATCTTTAATTAAGCCACTTGTTTTATCTTGCTACCAGACTTTTCTAGGCATCTCCAGTTGTTAAACACAGAGCTATCCCAGTGTAGCTGTCACATAATGGTATGGTCAGATAATGGTATGCAGTAAATTTTAGATCAAAAGCAAAGAAACTGTAAAAAAAAATCACACTTTTGTTTATAATATTCATTCTGAAGTACTTAAGCAGAAGAATATAGATTCTGCAATTTACTTTAAAATGAATAGAGCTTGGTGATGGGGAGTTGAGTAAATACAGGGTTAAAATAAATAAAATACTAGTGGTAAATCTAGGAAGTGAATGTACTGGTGTTTATTTTAAATTCTTTCAACTTTGCTGCATATTTGAAGATTTTTATAAGATTTTGGAAAAATCTGTAAGTGGAAAGATTTATTAAATGTTCTATAACTAACAATTTTGACCTAGGAAAAGGGATTGCCCCAATAAAAATATGAGTGTAACAACGTATGTTGTCTTCTCTTTTCTACCATTTTTTGTTTCTCGCTCTTTGTGACGGTTAATCCTTTGGATTGAAGGATGCAAAGTATTGTTTCTGGGTGTATCTGGGTGTTGCTGGGTGTTGCCAGAGGAGATTAACATTTGAGTCAGTGGACTGGGAGAGGAATGTGGGTGGGCACCATCCAATCGGCTGTCAGCTTGGATTTAAGACAGAAGAAGGTGGAAGAAACTGACTTGCTGAGTTTTCAGGCTTTTATCTTTCTCCTGTGCTGGATGTTTCCTGCCTTTGAACATCAGATTCCAAGTTCTTCCGCTTCTGGACTCTTGGACTCAAACCAGTGGTTTGCCGGGGCTCTCAGGTCTTCAGCCACAGACTGAAGGCTGTACTGTTAGCTTCCCTACTTTTGAGGTTTTGGGACTCGGACTGAGCCACTACTGGCTTCCTTGCTCCTCAACTTGCATGCGGCCTATCGAGGGACTTCACCTTGTGAGCGTGTGAATCAATTCTCCTTAATAAACTCCCTTTCATATATACATCTATCCTATTAGTTCTGCCCTCTAGAGAACCCTGACTAAAACACTTTTCTTTCTGCCTCTTCTTTGCTTCTAGGTATGCATGAACTTTTTGCTCATCACTAAATATTAAGATTTCTTTCAGAATTACTCTAAAACCAGTAAACTAAATAGGTGAATTAGACTAAGGTGCTAATAATTATAAACAAACTCCTAATGAGGTCTAATCTCTGCAGTTGAATAGTACTGACAAGTATATGTCTATAGAATTATAAGGAAATTCCATTTTTGAGATAATTTCAATTCATTTGCAAAAATAATGTTCTTGTAGGAAATTCACAAGACGATGATGAATTTTAATAAATGCAAAACTCAGTGGTATATCTCAAACGGATTTTGTTCTAAAGAAGGTGAGAATATGCTACACTGGGAGGACAACTAAAGTTTCAAATTGAAGGTGGATCTTAAACGGTGAGTTAGCTCTCCATACATGAATATAGCTTTCTAGGCAAGGGGAATGAAATGAGAAAAAGGACGGTGATCTGTCAATTTACTATATATTTTTTTGAGGATAATACGGAGTTCATATTGGAGAACAGTGACTTGGCAGGCATTTTTGAATTCTATTCTGGCTATATTAGAAGGCAGAATATTCATTATATCTCCAAGGAAAGTGGAAATCTAAGACTGTATCCTTGAGGCCAGTATTAGAGGGGTAAATGTCCCATGTAGCATTGAGTGTAATTTCAGAAATCAAACAAGAATGTGTTTTATTACCTGATTGATGTTCAACTTACATAGATTTAAAAAGCATTTTTATGGAACGTGTTACTGACAATGTATGTGATCTCACAGGGAGAAATATGTACAGAGTAGGGTAGAGATACTCAGAAAAAATAAAGACATGGTGAAGAACTAATATCTCAAACCTGAGAGGAAATCCCCCTAAAAGCACACATCCATGTGGTGCAACAGATAGATATTTCTGGCAGCGCAATGTTTATTGACATCTGCATGTCAACAAATATTAATGTCACATCAGTCAGAATAGACATTGTTAAAATGTCAAAAGCTAACATGGTGGTGAGGCTGTGGAGAAAGGGAACGCGTATACACTGTTGAAGGGAGTGTAAATTTGTTCAGCCACTATGAAAAGCAGTTTGGAGGATTCTCAAAGAACTTAAAATAGAACTAGCGTTTGAACTAGGAATTCCATTACTGGATATATATCCAAAGGAAAATTAATCATTCTACCAAAAACCCCCTGCACTTCCATGTTCATGACGACACTGTTAACAATAATAAAGACATGGAATCAGCCTAGGTGCCCATCAATGATGATTGGATAAAGAAAATATATATATACACCATGGAATACTACACAGCCATAAAAAAGAATAAAGCCATGTCCTTTGTTGCAACATGAGTGCAGCTGGAGTCCATTATTCTATGCAAAGTAATGGCAGAAACAGAAAACCAAATGCCACGTGTTCTTACTTACAAATGGGAGCTAAGCATTGGGCAAACATGGAGATAAACATGGAAACAATAGGCACTGGGGATAACTAGCAGGGGGAGAGAAGGAGGGTGGCAAGGGCTGAAAAATGACCTATCAAAGTACTATGCTCACTACTTGGGTGATGGGATTATTTGTACCCTAAAACTCAGCATCATGGAATACACCCATGTAACAAACCTGCATATGCACCCCCCAAATTTAAAATAATAGTTGAAATTTTTTAAAAGGCCCAAATAACTTATTTCAACGATTACATACACACATGCTCACACATGTGCACACACACACACATATTTATTTAAGTTCAGGGGTACATGTACAGGTTTCTTATTTAGGTAAACTCATGTCATGGGGTTGTTGTACAGATTATTCTGTCACTCAGGTGTTAAGCCTAGTACCTATTAGATATTTTTCCTGATCCTCTTCCTCCTCCCACCCTTTACCCTCAGGCCTCAATGTCTGTTGTTTCCCTCTATGTGTCCATGTGTTCTCATCCTTCAGCGCCCACTTATAAGTGAGAACATAAAGTAGTTGGTTCTATTCATGCATTAGTTTGCTAAGGATATTGGTTTCCAGGTCCATTCATGTCCCTGCAAGGCACATGATCTCATTCATTTTTATGACTGCATAGTATTCCATTGTGTATATGTACCACATTTGCTTTGAACAGTATGGCCACTAACAATATTGATTCTTTCTATCCATGAGCATGGAATGTTTTTCTATTTGTTTGCGTCATCTCTGATTTCTTTGAGCAGTGTTTTGTAGTTCTCATTGGAGAGGTCTTTTGCCTCCCTGGTTACCTGTATTCCTAGGTATTTTATTCTTACAAACAGCAAATATTAATGAACTTATTAATCCATTAAAGGAAATAGATTTTCATATTAGACCATAAACTAATCTAACTCTAGGTTGAAAATCAGATCAGCGAGCAAGACAATCTAGAAAATTTGGGGGAGAAATGGGCAAATGTATTTCCAGGCCATTGCAAATAAAAATAATGTGGAGATCTTGACTTTAAGATATTAAACAAAATGCAGCTTAGTCCATCAATTATTCAAAGAAGAAGAGAAGGCCCCTTTGTAATGCTAATATGAGGAGTTTAAAATGGAGATACACAGAAGTAGCTGAGAAAATATAGGAGATGAAAGGAGAATATATCCACTTACTGCAAGCGAATGAATTTACCTTTCTTCATCTATGACAGACCAAACTGGACAAAATTTAAGGCTATGATGAAATAAATAACATAATTTTAAAAGCTCCTTTGATTGGTATGTATCAAACTTTGATCTCTGAAAAATAAGAATAATGGATTTTTTAAGTCTCCTTGTTGCATTTATGAAAATTAATCATGTAAAAGCTCATGAAGCAACCTCAAGAAATTCCAGAAAATGTAAATAGTATAGAAAATGTGTCTGATTGAAATGTGGTAAATATAGAAAATATAACAAAACCAGAAAACAAAAAGGTACTTCTGTCTGGAAATTAAAATAAACAAACGAACAAAGCAATAATTTTTAAACTTCTTCAGAATTAATATACAATGCAACCTGGAACTGTAGAATTTCTAGAAAACAATAAAAACATTACATTGAATAACTATGGAATTCACTGAAGGAGTGCTAAAAAGAAACACACAGGCTTAAATAGTTACATAACAATAAAGAACATTAAAACAAAGTTATGAAGCATCTGAATCTAGGGATTATAAAATAACCCCCAAATGCATTCAAATACAGAAAAAATGTAGAATAAATATGAAAGCTGTTTGTTTTGAGAAAAAAATGGGATAAATCACTATTTAATACACTAATTTAAAAAATGCACTAAAAACAAGTGACAATAGGTAAAACCTCAGAGAAATAGAGAAAATTTTAAAAACTCATTAGATACCACTTAATTCAGGTCACTCCATAATAGCATAGAGAGATAATCCTCAATACAAACAGCTACTCTTTACTCCATTGTGTAGGTAGACATATTTTATTCAACCAGCCTCCTATCAATAATAGTGTAGGCTTTCCAGTTTTTGCTATTATAAATCGTGCTACAATGAATTGTTTTGTGCATATGTCTTTTTATGTTTTTTTGCAAATAAATATCTGGGCTAGGTCTTTAGAATTAGAATGACATGTTCAAAGGATAAAATGCACATGCAATTTTGCTAGATATTACTAAGTTCCTCTCTAAATTTTTTGTTTCCATGAGAAGTATATGAAAACGACACCTACATCTTTTTTGAAGACGGAGTCTATACCAACTGACTCTAAATCTAATGTAAGAAGATAAACAAGAAAGACTTACTAATTAAATTAATGTGATAGAGATCCATGAGATAGAATAGAAAGTGTAGAAATAAGTTATAATACTTAAGGAGATTTAGCATATGGGTAAGATTGTTTTCATTAAGTAAGAAGAAGTATTAATCAATAGATATAGCTGGACAACTAGTAACTATCTGGTAAAAATAATGATGGATTTATATCTCACAATGTCTACTTAGGATGACATCCAAATGTCTTAAGAGACGATATGTAAAAATTTGAAATCATATATACTCAAAATAAAAAGAATTTGTTAAAAACATTTGCGAGTGGAAAATTTTTAATTTAATTGAAAATGAAGATGGCATAAAAGAGGTTTGAAAATTTAATTATCTAAAATTAAAAACACATGAATTGCCTTTCAAAAAATAGCATAAGCAAAGTCAAAATATAAATGGTTAATTTGGAAAAAACATTTTCAGCTCTTCTATGCTGAAAACACCTAGAGAAAGATCAACCATCAGGCCTAATTTTCCACTGGAATATGTTGCTCTGGACATGCCAGGTGTTTACATCTGGCACCCCTTTTAATTAGGTTGGCATATTTTGCCACTGGCTGGGAATCGTGCCAAATTGATTGTTAAAATTTTTGAATATCAAACTTTCTGATAACTCAGCAGAGAAAAGGACAAGTAATATGAACAGATAGTTCACAGAAAATAATGCAAAGTGGATATTTAACATACGGGAAAATTCTCAACCTCATTCATACAAAAAGTTTGCTGAATGCCTATTTTTAATCTGTCACGTGAGTAAAAAATGGAAAAACCTGAGATATTTTGAGCTGGGCTCTGGGAATATGGGTTCTCTGATCCATTTCTGGTGAGGGTGTATCTTGGTTCGATCTCTGTGGATGCCAATTTGCTAATACTTGTCAAAATTACAAAGACAAATAGAATTTGACTAACTCATTGACTTCTGGGAATTTGTTGCTCTGATATACTTGCACATCCAAATGTGATTCTTCAACAAGGCTATTGATTGGATAATTATTCGTAGTTGGAAAAGCTTAGGAACAACCTAAATGTCCCCTAAAAGGGTACTAGTTATGAAATATAATTTTTCAATACAATGCAATGATATGCAACTGTAAAATATAACAACTTTCTTTAATATTACAGGAAGATTATTCAAATACTTTGTTAAATGAAAAGTATAAGGCATAGAACAGTGTGCATGGCATGCTGACCTGGTATATAAATGGTAGACAAATATAGAAAATAATGTATGCTTTTTATTTTATATGCTTGAAGGAAATTTGGAAAGACACACAATAAAGTGGTTACTTGGTGAGGATGGTTATGGGAGGTGTGCTGAACAAAAAGAGCAGAGTAGTGGCAGGGAGAATTCCTTCCCATTCATAACTTTTCTTTACATTTTTAATTTTTTAGAAACGTGAAATGCACTAGCTCTTTAATTATTAAGTGAACAAATAAGAAGAAAATGGAATAAAACTGTAACTATTGAAGAAGTAGAAAAATATATCTCACTGCAGAGATTGCAATCTATTTTGCTTGCTCATAAGACTAATCCTGGCTTTCATCTAAATTTTTCCATGGAGTGAGATTACTCTTTTCCCTCTGGTCACAGAAGAGTCTCTCCTTTGTACCAACTATAGAGCTGTTATCGACTAGTAAACGGCATTTTCTCATCCTCATGCTAATCTTTCCCTATGAATATTTTGATATTTGTAACCACTCTGGGCATGTTCTTCCACTTCAACTAACTGCAGGAACTGGATATCAAAATTTGGTTGTGTTCCATTCACCTGTAATGTCATAATTTCAGGCTCCTCTTCCTACAGCTTGTTTTATTGGATTTCATCATTGTTGATTGCCTTTGCTTCCTGACCACTCTATCTGGCTCTTGACCTAGAGTTCTTTCTTTCTTCACCAGTCCCTTGGAATTAGTGATCACATTTTTCCTTGACACCTGGGATTCTTGATCTTGATCATTGATCAAAGAAGCATTCATTGCGATGCTTGATCATTTGAGCTTATCTTTAATGGGGAGACCCACTTTTTGTTTGTTTTTGTTTTTGTTTTGAAGACAGTGTCTTCCTCTGTTGCCCAAGCTGGAGTGTAGTGATCTGATCACAGTTCACTGCAGACTCAGCCTTTCAGGCACAAGTGATCCTCCCAGTTTAGCCTTTTGATTAGCTGGAACTACAGGCATATGCCACCATCCCTAGCTATTTTTTTTTAGCCAGGCAGAGACAGGGAGAGAGAGTGTTGCCATATTCTCCAAGCTGGTCTTGAACCCCTGGGCTCAAGCAATCCAACCGCCTTGGCTTCCCAAAGTGCTGGGATTACACGCATGAGCCACTGCATCCTGCCCCACTTCTTATTTGATGAAAACAAGGTTGCATTTAATATCTGCAGGTAAGAGGTGCTGTACAACTACTCAGTTGAAAACCCAGTCTATATCTTCACCTTTATGTAAGTTGGTTGATTTAACACATATTCAGTATTTCATTCTAAATTAATAGGCTAGCACTTTTTTATAATCATAATCCTGAAAGTAAGCAGGATAGGTAAAAAGAATAAATATTGTTGTAGTGTACTTTCCCCCCCACATATTTATTTTATCTCCAAGGAAGAGAAAGAAAATAATTTCTTTTCTTCCTACCACACCAAATTTTCCCAGCTGAGTGTCTTATTATTCCCTGAGGGGATGGACAAACATTTGGGCAAGGAAGACCTTGATATTTTCCTATGTTGTCATTTATTTGGGAAAATTTTTATGAATTTAGAAATTATATCTTCTTTCTTTCATAGTTTTCTATACTTCTATGATCAGAGTTTAAAATTAAATATCCGTGGGACTTTTATAATACACATCAATCGTCTTTTTAAGACATTTTAAAAGACATTTATCTAATTTCTGTGAGGCCATGGCCCATATCTGTTGGTTAACTTTTGTATCTCAGTGGCAGGCATGTGCCCTGGCACAAAGCACAAGCATGAATGAACACACAAATGAATGCATGAGTGAATGGTCTCCGAGAATCTGTCTGGGAGGGACTGTGGATAATGACGTGGAGGTAGAAAAAAATCCTCCCCTTCTTTTAAGGTTCCAATGCCTGATCAGACTAAAGAAGCCCAATGTGAATCTTAAAACTTAATCTTAAAACTTAGTTGAGCAGAAATGTTGTTTTGCAAATCTTGTTTAGTTGTATTTTCACCTTCAGAAGCCTTAACAGTCATAGTCACAGTGGTGAGCATCAACTAACTGCAATGTGTAGGGATCCAAGACAAAGCTGGAGTAGCCTGTAAATAATATTTTGGTGGCAGGGTAGGTGGGTCGTCACATGGTCCTCAAAACCAACAGATCTTATACTTGAGCAAGTGTCAGCATCTTCTGGAGGACATGTTGAATGCAGATTTCAGGGTTAGGATTAATTTTTTTTGGAGATAGTACCTGAGGATTTGCATACCACTTTCTGGGAATTATTGGTGGAAACTTGAATAAGTGCTTCCTCTGTCATTTTCTGCATGTTCTCCCTTCTACCATTTCCTTTAGAATCTTGATTCTCGGCAAATATATATATCTATATCTCTATATCTATATTTGGTTGTGTTCCATATATATCTATTTATAGATAGATAGATAGATAGATAGATAGATAGATAGATAGATAGATAGATAGATAGACAGATAGATAGTAGTCTGGGATCCTAAAATACTCACCTTTTTATATGAAAGAGTCCAGGAAGTAAGAAAATTTCAATAAGCTAGTTGAGTCATCTGCACAAACAGAATTACAGTTCTGAGTCATTATTCCTTGTTTTGTAGTCTCCCCAAATGACTATTCTTCAATAGTAATCTAGGGGTGAGTAATCTGTTCTTGGGGCTTGGCAAATCTATGTGTAACTTCTGAAAGGTTAGCTTGGGTGAAGAAAGTTTCCAAATTTTCCTGTTTGTGGTACATGTTTTCACTGTACTACTACTTCCTCCATAATTATGTTTTTGGTTATTATGAAACCAATGTTTAAAGGAAAGTATAAGAAAAGAATACTAAGAGAAATGATAGAGAGAGAGAAAGAAAGAGGGAGGCAAGGAGAGAGGTGAGAGAGGGTCAGAGGTAAAATAGTAACCTAATTATTTGAGATATCATCAAATGATGCAACTAGATAATGACAAAAGCAAAAATTTAAATAAATATGTGAAAATATATTTGAACTCAATAATTAATAAATGCATTAAAGACATAATAAAATTCCAGTTTTTAATGTGTTCTTTAAGAAATCAGCAACAGTTTCAACAATGATGATTCTTCATATAGTAGAGGGCACAGAAAAATAGAAATTCACAGGCATTGTTGTGGAGTGCATACTATAAAGAAGGTCTGAATGATTTGTTTTAAAATCTAAATACACTCTCTATATTATAAAGTGCCATGTTAGAGGGTCAAGTGTTCAAAAATCTTCCTCTCATATTTATTTTCCTTTCTATCTAGATTTTGCAGTTCATAGTTGTAGCCACAAGGCCTACCCTTCTAACAGGTTAGATTAAAGAATATGGTCATGGAAAGGTGAACTCAGATTACGAGCTTGATATTGGAAGATATTCATTAAAGTATTCGTTTTAAACAAATGCAAGGGGCCAAGATACAAATCCGGAGCCAGATTTATATTTTTGGACACAAAGAAAAGATCACTTTTTTGTGTGGCTGCCTGTCAGTGAGAGAATTGATTGCCAAATATCAGAAACATTTTACTAATTTAAGCCACATAAGAGGAAAATCCACTTGAGTCAACAAAGTATGAAACACAATGTTCTTTTCATTTTCATTTCATTAAAATCTCCTCAATTTCCCAAGCATCAGCCATGTAACTTCCCTGATGACCTCTCTTGCCTCTAAGGAACTTCAGAAATAAGGCCTCTATACTCTATTAGTACTCGTATTGAATTAAAATTATATGTGCTCGGGTGTGATTCTGCCTTTAAAATATAAGCTTCTTAAAGGCAAATAATGCATCCTAATCATCTTTTGTATGCACAGCTTGATTTTATAATTGTGACTTCTTTTCTCTCTTCTTTCATACTATGGTAAAATCTTTAAACTTCTTTGACCATCTGATATACTCCCACAGTTTCAACCATCAGTACTACAGAAGTGATTCTTAAATAATTTTTTGTTTGCTTTTGTATTTTGGTTTATTTTTGTTTAGCCCTCACTCACTGTTTTCCTAAGTTCCAGAGGTATCTCCAAATGTCTATTTTGAAATTTACACTTGCATATCCTGATGCTTTCTCATCTAAAACATGCCATGGTCTGAACTCCCTATCTTCCTCACAGCCTGAAAGAAATTTACTTTGGTACCTCTGATAACTACCATAGTCAATGACATCATCGTCTTAGAAAACTTAAGGAGACTTTTGCACACATTTGTTTGAGTTTCAAGAGAGTTGAGTGATATAGATAAGCAAAGACATCTATCATGGGTATTTTACCATCAGCAAGATCAAATCTCAAGGAAATTGAGAGGTTTGCCAACAGTCATGGTGCTTATAAATGGAAGAACTGGCCAGGCATGGTGGTTCATGCCTATAATCCCAGTTCTTTGGGAGGCTGAGGCGGGAGGATTATTTCAGTCCAGGAGTTTGAGACCAACCTGGGCAACACAGGGATGCTCTGTCTCTACAAAAAAATTAAATAAATTAACAGGGCATTATGGTGGATGCCTATAATCCGGCTATTTGGGAGGCTGATCCTGGTGGATAACTGGTGCCCAGGAACTGGAGGCTGCAGTGAGCTGTAATTGTGCCACTGCACTCCAGCCTGGGTGACAGAGCAATACCTAATAATAATAATAAAATAAATGGTAGAACTGAGACTCAAACTCAGGTTTGTCTAACTTAAAAAGAATGTAGTTTTTTTTGTTTGTTTTTTGTTTTTTGTTTTTTTTAATCTCTGATTTCAGAATCGTGGACATAGGCCTGACAGGGTTTGCTTACTCATTGTTTATGGACTAAGAAATGAAAAAGAAACATTTTCTCTCTTCATTCTTCTTCATTCTCCACAACTGGTCAGTTTCCAAATGCTTTTCTTTTATCTCAGCAATAGTATCTCCTTTTCACATCAGTATCTCCCTTTCTTTTCAGCTCACATTTCCTTATTTCACCTCCTTATTCTTATTAGTAATTATTACAATAGCTTTATATTCAGTCTCTCTTACTCTGGTATCTCCTGAGTTTCAAGTCAGGGCAATGATTTTTCATTCTAATATCTTCAGACATACTAACTAACCATGAATCCAGTAGAATGCTTGACAAAATTTTTGACTTAATTTTCACTATTGGAACTCAAAACGAAAATATTTTGCTAGGAATATGAAATAATTATGTAATATATGATGGGTTAAAACATGGCAATATTTATTCACCTAACCTAATTAAAGGATAAATAAACAAACATTTTTCTTTCAGAATCAGGAGCAGGTGTTGCAATTAAAATGTAGGCAGCATATTACAAAATGTATTAGTAAAATGGACATGGTCCCAGCTATTTAACTGTGTGCTGCTTATGTAAATCCACCTGCTGTTGAAGTCAGATAAGTGTTTATTTGCATTTATATTCTAACATTTACAAAGAGACATTATTTACAAAATTTTGTGTATTATATCCTGAACATATGGGTATTTATTCTTGGCTGTTATATCTGTTATACATGCATATGTGTGTTTTTTTAAGGCCAGGAAGAACATTAGAAAAGGAAAGAAATTTTTCTGAGATAGTGAATTAATACTAATATGTCTGAGTGTTTGCTATATTCTCAAAAATGCACTAAAAGCTTAAGGGTGTTATCTCATTTGATCCTCACGATAACCTTGTAAAATGGTTACTCCAATCCCCATTTTATAGATGAGGAAACAGAGGGTTAGTTAAGTTCAATATATTATCCAAGATCATTCAACAATTAAATGGTAGAGTAGGATCTGAAAGCCATCTGAGTAGATTGCTTTCTGGTTGCAGGTCACAGGAGGCAGCAAGCATTCCCGCAGTAGAAAGTTATATTCCAGTAGCAGAGACTGAGTTTCAGAGGGACGAACCCAGTCTCTAGAAGGCTTGCTAACGTCAGTCTTGCCCTGCTAAATGTGGTCTAGAGGTATATGGTAAAGATTTTCAAGCTAGACACTAAGTCCCACCCATGGCTTTTGACACAATTCTGACTACATTCATTAGAAAGGGGTTGGGACATATAATTGGTTACTTACTGTGTTAGTTTTCCATTGCTACACAATGTATTACTACAAACTTAATACCTTAAGTTACCTTAAGTCTGCCACTTAATAGCTCACAGTTTTGTATGTGAGAACTTTAAGCATAATATAACCCACCTGTCAAGAACATACTAGATCAAAGTTTCTGCTGGACTTGTTTATATCTGGAGCTTAGGTTCCTATTTCAAGCTCATTCATGTTGGAGAATTCAGTTCTTGTGGTTTTAGGACTGAGGCTGGCTCTCTTGCTGGTTGTCAGTCAAAGTTTATCTCAGCTGGAAGAGGCCACTCTCAAATTTTTGGCACATGTTTCCCTCCACCTTTGAAGCCAGCAATGAATAATGGCTCTTACTCAGTCCCTCTCATACTTTAAATATCTTTGGTCAAGAAGAGCCTCATCCCCTTTAATAGCTTACATAAATAGATCAGACTCACTGTGTCAACTTTATTAAAGTCAACTGATCTAGGATCTAACTATACTGCAAAATTCCTTCACAGAAGCACATAGATTCGGTTTGAATAATTAGAGGAAGGCATGTATGTATCAGGAACCAAGAATCTTAGTATCCTCTCAGAACTCTGCCTGCTGTACTTGTCCAGATTCCAGCATCTGATGTGGCCATCTCTGTATTTATATGCCACACTCATGGGAACCATCTTTCCTCTTAAACTCTACTTTATTTACCCAACAATTGTGCCCAATCATATGTTTTTCTTTTCTCTCCATCAGCCTAGCCTATCTGGCTGTGGCCATGACACTTTACCCAGAGCTTTACCTTGAATGCTGTTCTGCATAGAACTAAGTAGTTTTTCTTACAGCCTTAACCAATGCCTGGATTATAGCTTTAATCTCATCACACTGCCTAAAATCATAAACATCCATTGAGCATTGGCTACATTGCTGGCCCTGGGGGTACAGAGATAAATCCACAGAGAATAAAAAATTATTCTTTTTTTTTCCTTTAAGAAGGAAATAAGGGTTTTTTTTTGTTTGTTTGTTTGTTTCTTTGTTTGTTTTATACTTTAAGTTCTAGGGTACATGTGCACAACGTGCAGGTTTGTTACATATGTATACATGTGCTATGTTGGTGTGCTGAACCCATTAACTCATCATTTACATTAGGTATATCTCCTAATGCTACTACTCCCTCCTCCCCCTCCCCACAATAGGACACGGTGTGTGATGATCTCATTCCTGTGTCCAAGTGATCTCATTGTTCAATTCCCACCTATGAGTGAGAACATGTGGTATTCGGTTTTCTGTTCTTGCAATAGTTTGCTGAGAATGATGGTTTCCAGCTGCATCCATGTCCCTACAAAGGACATCCTTTTTTATGGCCGCATAGTATTCCATGGTGTATATGTGCCACATTTTCTTAATCCAGTATGTCACTGATGGACATTTGGGTTGATTCCAAGTCTTTGCTATTGTGAATAGTGCTGCAATAAACATACGTGTGCATGTGTCTTTATAGCAGCATGACTTACAATCCTTTGGGTATATCCCCAGTAATGAGATGGCTGGGTCAAATGGTATTTCTAGTTCTAGATCCTTGAGAAATCACCACACTATTTTCCGCAAGGGTGGAACTAGTTTACAATCCCACCAACAGTGTAAAAGTGTTCCTATTTCTCCACAGCCTCTCCAGTACCTGTTGTTTCCTGATTTTTTAATGATTGCCATTCTAACTGGTGTGAGATGGTATCTCATTGTGGTTTTGATTTGTATTTCTCTGATGGCCAGTGATGATGAGCATTTTTTCATGTGTCTGTTGGCTGTATGAATGTCATCTTTTGAGAAGTGTCTGTTCATATCCTTTGCCCACTTTTTGATGGGGTTATTTGTTTTTTTCTTGTAAATTTGATTGAGTTCTTTGTAGGTTCTGGATATTAGCCCTTTGTCAGATGAGTAGATTGCAAAAATTTTCTCCCATTCTGTAGGTTGCCTGTTCACTCTGATGGTAGTTTCTTTTACTGTGCAGAAACTCTTTAGCTTAATCGGATCCCATTTGTCAATTTTAGCTTTTGTTGCCATTGCTTTTGGTGTTTCAGACATGAAGTCCTTGCCCATGCCTATGTCCTGAATAGTATTACCTAGGTTTTCTTCTAGGGTTTTATGGTATTAGGTCTAACATTTAAGTCTCTAATTCATCTTGCATTAATTTTCATATAAGGAGTAAAGAAAGGATCCAGTTTCAGCTTTCTACTTATGGCTAATCAATTTTCCCAGCACCATTTATTAAATAGGGAGTCCTTTCCCCATTTCTTGTTTTTCTGAGGTTCGTAAAAGATCAGATGGCTGTAGATGTGTGGTATTATTTCTGAGGGCTCTGTTCTGTTCCATTGATCTATATCTCTGTTTTGGTACCAGTACCATGCTGTTTTGGTTACTGTAGCCTTGTAGTATAGTTTGAAGTCAGGTAGCGTGATGCCTCCATCTTTGTTGTTTTGGTTTAGGATTGTCTTGGCAGTGCGGGGTCTTTAAAGTTCCATATGAACTTTAAAGCAGTTTTTTCCAATTCACAGAGCAATTATTCTTAAAAAGTTTATAGTCTAGAAGAGGACATGAATGGGAAATAATAATTGACCTTATATTTTTAATACTGTAGCAGAGATATTTATATGGTCTAGTGAGAAAAAAGAAAGAACATAACCTTCAGAAAAGTCTTGCTGAAGTGACAGGTAAACTAATTGGGGTAGCATGTTCCACTGAGACAGAGAGAGATACAATGAATGACTCATTAATGAAACTGTAAGATACTTGGTATGGCGGATATGTAGGGTTAAGGAGTACTAAAGTGAAAAATTCAACTTGAAAAGTAGGTAGGTAGGACACTAATGATGTGAAGATTTCCAATTTACCATGAAGATGTAGAAATTTTCAATACCTGCATACCAAATATTATAACAAATATCCATCATAAGGCAGGAACTACATGAGATGCAAAATAAAATTTACAGATAAACTGGATCAGTAAGATATTTAAATATATCACTCTCAGTCCAAGTCAAGTCAAGTACATACAAAATAATAAAGATATAGACCTGTATAATATAAAAAAACCAGTAGATTTCACAGATATTTTTGAAATTAACACCCTTATATGAATAGGGTACTTTTCTTCTCAAGAAGTATAGAAGAGTAAACAAAGCTGATCACATCTTAGGTCTTGACTTGTTATTTCTAAACTCTTGTATTGTGACATTGTGCTCTTGATCTCTATAAAAGATTTCTTCATCAATACTGTTCATTAGTGGCAATATAGTTAATCAATCTTTTTATCTGTTTTTGTGGCAATAGTTTTCTAATGAATACCCCTAATTTGCTATTTGTTTTTCTGTGTTCTCTTCTCTGTGTTCAACTTTTTTTTTTCTTTAAATATCCTTGGATACACATACAATGGTCATTTTAAAATTTTCACTTGGATTTGGTAACATGAGTTTCCCCCAGATCAGCCATTTGTAAGTGATTCACAGGACTGGAGTGGGGCCGGAGCTATGTGAGGGGCTAACCAGAAGAATTGGAGTTTTACATCTGAATACAGAGTGTTATGTCTCTCAATGCAGCCTTTTTCCTTTTTGAGTTTCACGAATAGAATGCTCCTTGAAGAGATGTATGTCTTCCCCCAAGATAAATATGGCATGTAGAATTGCGTTTACAACTTATTTTCAAGAAGGTGCTCGGTAAACTTTTTCTGAAATCCAAAGGCATGGAGTTTGTGCTTCTGATTCTTGGTTTTGCCATGGAATGATGATTTGCTGAGGGAGTAAGGAGAACACCTGTCTTCTATCTCAACTTTGTAACTATAAATTTAATTTTATGACTTGGATTTCTACAGCATTTCTTCCACTTTTACATATATTTGTCACCATATGAATCTTTATGGTGAAGTATCTCACTTTTATTAAGTAATAAGCAGACTGTCTTTTTTCTCTTAATCGATAGAGATTATTTAAAAGTAAAAATCCTGGACTTAAAATATATAATAGTGCATTGAGATTTTTTGCATAGTAGGCTCATAATAGATATTTTGTGATAAATATATTTTTCCCATATATGTGATTGAGAATAAAATAATTTTTAACAATTTTCTTTAATACTTACACATTTTATTTGTTATTGTCTTTTATTGTGCCAAATATTTTTTATTGAAATGAATTGGCATCATAACAATACATTTTTTGTATTATATGTGACACAAAGCACATTTTGTTAATTAGACTTTTGAAAATATTCATTCCACATAATAAGAAAGTGACAATAATTAGGAAAAATTTAGTTTATATTTTAATCATCTCCAAATCAACATTGTCACATGTATTTATTTTGTCACAATCAAACTAGAAGAAACATTAACTAATTTTCACCTGTCATAAGTAGTTATTTCTTCTCAATTCTTAAATTCTCTCATTATTTAAAGATAAGGCAGTAGAACATAGTAGATTTGAATCTCTCAGTAGACTGTAAATTTCATGTGAACAAAAATTATGTTTGATTTACCTGTCTTCGTACTTATGTCAGGGTACTTCGTAAAATATGTATACCATATAGGGACATAATAAATATTTGTTTAATGAATTTATCATTTTTAAGATTATAATTGCTTCTGGTTCTCATTTTTGCTACTTGATGGTGATTATTTTTAGGAAATGGGGAAAACTCCTGCCTTTATTTTGATGTTTCAAAAATAGAAATGTAATCTCACTAGTTGAATTTTATAGAACCTTATTTATTTTTAAAGACATTTATCACCATAACATTATTATATTTAAATATTTCTTTCTGCTTCTTCATTAGTTCATAAGAAGAATCTGTGTCCCTTTTGTCTTTTTTTGACAAATAGAGATTATTTAGAAATAAATTGGATTTGAAATGATAATACCTTAAGATACGACCAGTCAGAAATTTTATTAATAATTCAATATTTCAAATATGTTGCTATTTATCTGAGAAATTAGGGGTGTATATGCTATTATAACTCAAACTTTCTTCATCAAATATTCACTTATTCCAACATATTATTCTAAGAAACTCTGATAGGCAATAGACTCTAATTTTTTTTGAGAAATGTTGCTTAGGTATTCTTTGGTTTTATATTATATAGTTTATCCTTGTTACTTTTATTATGGTGCCTTTTGATGATTGTTCATAAGCCCTATTTCTCTTTCCCCTCTCAAGTATGAAATGAGCACAGGTTGCTGTCATAACTCAAATCCTCTTCTAGGCTCTGCTTTTCTACATAACAACCTTTTGTTGGGTTCTTAAAAAGATTCCATCAGTTTTGAAGAATTCAGACTGTTGCCTGAAATCTATATTTACTTTCTGCATCATCTCATGATTTGACCCAAATTTACTTTACTTGATATATATATCATCATAATTTATGATATGAGGTAGTCACTACTTCTTTGTTTTATTAGAGATGAAGTTGTCTTTTTAATTTTGTTTTCGTTATTTAAATATTGCTTTTAGTTGATTCCTGAGAAGGGTTAGGGTAAAATCAATTTTACTCTACCATCTTTCTCTGAAAATACGTAAGCAATCTAATGTACAAACAGACTTTATTTTATTTCATCTTACACAAGTATAATGCAGAATAACAGAGAAGACCTGTGGGAGATGTAAAGAGTAACTGCCACGGGTGGATGAAGATTAAATATGCACTGGTGATAAATTCTCCATGAATAAGCTATGGATGCACAGGAGAGATAACTTGGTGGGATTCTTGTAGATTGCCACTTTAGATTTTCTATAGATTATCTCTAAGGTCCCATTTCCATGCTTTTATTCTATTATTTTATTATTTCCTTTTTGTGACGTTGTTAGTCATAGGGAGTTCTAGATTAATAAATGAGTAATTCAAAGCAGTCTAATACGACATTTTCTCTGAAGTAATTTTCAGCAGAAAAACAGAAGAAATACGCATATGTTTTCTATGAACTGTGTAATAACCCCAAAATAAAAGTAATCACTGAAAAATGAAGGAACAAGTAGATTAAAAAATTTACAAGCTACATTGAGCTTTAAAGTGATGCATAAATACTGTGGAGGTAGCGACTATTTATATAATAGCCTAGATCATTTTATCAGCTTTTTTTTTTTTTTGAGACGGAGTCTCAGCTTTTAACCAACTTTCTTCTTAAAATTGTAATTAGCAAAATGAATTTATAGTACAAAGCAACTTGCTATGATACATTCAAAGAAACTTTCTTGGAGTATTTAAGAGCACCAAACCAAACAAAGATAATAATAAAAAGGTTCAGCACTCTGATCTCAGGGGGAAGGAAATGGGGCAGGACATACTTGTGCTCTTACATTATTCTAGGGAATTCTTTAGAATGTCCTGTGAACATTACTCTGTGCTTCAGAATAATATGTTGCTGTACTAGCAAGATCATCTTCATAAATTTGCACCTTTGGTGGCAAATCATAAGGCTTCATTTTTCTGAAAGTCATAACTCACATCAGCCTGCTGCACTGAGTGAGATAACATTATTTTCTTGTTCATGGAAATAAAATTCTACAGGTGATTTACTGATGCGCTAATTACCATTTCCAGTGATGAGCTAGGGAATACTGTGGTTTCTCAAATTGTTTCCTGCCTGAAAATACATTTATATTTGCAGAAAACTCTGAAGTATAAAATGGTGTTAGTGTTGTGGATTGTTGCCAAACATGGTAGGCAATATGCTCATAATTTTTATTTTTAAATCTTTTCAGTAAATTATCAACTGTGCTTGAGCAGAAAAGGCCATAATTGCTGATTAATTTGTGTGTGTGAGTAGCAATTTCTTCATAACATCAGTAATGGAAACATATCAGCACCCATGGAGGATTAGCAGGTAAAATAATGTATATATATAACATATGTATCATATATATAACTTACATATCTTATATAATAACATATGTATTTTCTATATCTCTCTGAATAAAACATATATGTCATATATAATATATATGTGGTCTAAGAATATATATTCTTTCTATATTTCTATATTCCTTATAAGAATATATATTTCTTTCTAAGAATATTTCTAAGACATTCTAAGAATATATATTCTTTCTATATTCTAAATATATATGTAATATAAATTTATATATATGTATATATACAAGCAAAAATATTGCTGCTTAAAGATCCACAAGGGAAATAGTACTTCCATTGACTCGACTTTCCAAAACGTCTTTGTTTTATTTGTCCCTTTGCTTGCTGCCATCTGGACAGGCTCCACCTTTTTACTCTCAGCCATTTCTAAGGCATTCTGTTTACTTTCCTATCTCTTAATCTATACATACCTGAGCCCAGTTTATCCTTCAGAGTGTGCTTTCCCTGTCCTCTCTGAAATCTGCTCTAATTTCCCAGCTGGCTCTGATGTCTCATTGTGTGCCTTAATTAGGGCTCTGGTTATGAGATTTGAAATACTGTAATCGATATACTTGTTGAGATGTTTTGGTTGTGTCTCCATCTAAATCTCATCTTGAATTGTAGCTCTCCTAATTCCCACATGTTGTAGGAGGAACCTAGCGGGAGATAATTGAATCATGGGAGTGTTTTCCCCCATACTGTTTTCATAGTAGTGAATAAGTCTCATGAAAGCTGATGGTTTTATAAGGGAAAATCTCTTTGACTTGGTTTTCATTCTCTTTCTCGCCTGCCGCCAATGTAAGACGTGTCTTTCACCTTCCACCATGCTTGTGAAGCCTCCCCAGCCACGTGAAACTGTGAGTCCGTTAAACCTCTCTTTCTTTGTAAATTACCCAGTCTTGAGTATGTCTTTATCATCAGCATGAAAACGAACTAATACACTTGTCTTACGTCTTTGTTGGATTGTGGGCTTCTTGAGAACAGGAGCTTTCCTTTCCTCATCTTTATATTTTCTCACCCTCAGCTCTCTGTTTGGCATAGGGTAAATAATAATGAATATTTCTTGATTGAACTCTTGACCGAATATTTTTTCTTACTGTGGACTCCTGAAAATCATTCTCATGGTTTTATTTCTAATTTGGTGGCTATTCTGTGATGTCTATCTCCTTCACTTTCTATCTCCTTCATATGCATTTCCATCATATTACTTTTCTATCTTTATTTTTGTCAAACAGAAGTCAACTTCATACATGTATTTCTCATTTATTTATTTTTTATTTATTTATTTGATGGAGTTTCTCTCTGTTGCCCAGGCTGCAGTGCACTGGAGCTATCTCGGCTCACTGCAACCCCTGCTACCCAGGTTCAAGCAATTCTCCTGCCTCAGTCTCTGGGATAGCTGGGATTATAGGCACCTGCCACCATGTCCGGCTAATTTTTGTATTTTTTTTTTTTTAGTAGAGATGAGGTTTCACCATGTTGGCCAGGCTGATCTTCTCCCATCTTTATAGCCTTGCTTGGTTTCATTATTCTCTTCCCACTTACAGTAGCCAGAGGTGTACATGCACATCCCATGCACGTGCACACACAAAAAAGGGACAAGAGAAAGGACACCAATAAATTAATGTTTATGTCTGGGTAACGAAAATATGCATGTATATATGGATTTACAGATTTCTAGGAACAATTACATTTCTTAAATACATTATGTTCATTCTCATCTTTGGGTATTAAATGTTCATGCTTCTTTCATTAGCAGTTTTCCACCTAATCTTTTGAACCAAATTTTACCAATTTTTCGAGACCCAGTTCACATTCTGCATGATACATGTAGCCTTGTTCCAACACATGAATCTCCAGTGATAGCTGCTTCCTCTGAATTTCAGACTTCTTGAGAGAAAGAAACCTAGGAACTGTCACCATGTCTTATGTGCTACACAGAGTAACTATTTGCTTGTATTGCACCTTGTGAGAATTAGAAAAGAGTACCCTCCTTGGCAAATGAAACTAGAGCCTGTGGTTTAGTAAGTGCAACATGAACTAAATTTTAGCTTCTATCAGTTCCCTCTACATTTGGTCAGATACCTTTGTACAGGGCACAACTGGCAATACACATTGTGTTCAGATCACATTTTGATGTCATTTGACTTTTCCATTCCAAATAATCTGACTTTTAAGATTAATGTAATGTCTGATAACAAAGGTGCACTTATATGCTTTTAAAAATAGATACAAATATTTGTGCTATTTATGGGGTACATGTGATAATTTTTTACATGCACAGACTATATAATGATCAAGTCTGGGTAACTGAGGTGTCCATGGCCTTGAGTATTTATCATTTCTTTATATTGGGAACATTTTGAGTTCTCTCATCCAGGTTTTTTGAAAGATATAATACATTGTTAACTATAGTCACCCTACTTTACTATCAAACATTATAACTTACTTTCTCTGTCTAATGTATATTTATACCCACTAACCCACCTCTCTTTATACCCCACAGTCACCTATACATCTTTCCGTGCTCCTGGTATTTATCATTCTATTCTTTACCTCCATGATATCAAACTTTTAGCTTCCACAAATGAGTGAGAATATATGATATTCATCTTTCCGTGCCTGGCTTATGTCACATAACACAGTGATCTCCAGTTCTACTCACGTTGCTGCAAATGATATGGTCTCATTCTTTTTAATTGCTGAATAATATTCCTTTGTGTATATATACCACATTTTCTTTATCCATTTGTCAGTCGATAGACACTTAGGTTGATTCTGTATCTTTGCTGTTATAAATAGTGCTGCAATAAACACAGGAGTGCAGGTATTCCTTTTATATACTGATCTTTTTTCCCTTATATTCACTAGTGGGAATGCTGGAGCATATGGCAGTTCAACTTTTAAATTTTTGAGAAATCTCCATGCTATTTTCACAGCGGTTTTACTAATTTTCATTCCTACCAACAGTAACAAGTTCCTCTTGTTATTAATTTTTAGTTTTATTTTGTCGTGGTCTGAGAAGACAATATGATTTCAATTTATAAAAATTTGTTGAAATTTATTTTATGTCCTAACATACAGTCTATTTTTGAGAATGTTGCATGTATTAAGAAGAATGTATATACTATAGCTGTTATATAAAATGTTCTATAAGTGTAAATGTCTTTTAGGTCCCTTTGGTCTAATGTGCTATTTGAATCTAATGTTTCTTTGTTGATTTTCTGTAAGAATTCCCATTTTTCCACATACTTGCTAGTATCTGATTTTTTTTGTCTTTTTAGTAATATCCATTCTAACTATGGTAAGATGATATCTCACTGTGGTTTTGATTTGCATTTCCTTGATAATTAGTGATTTTTTTATACGCCTGGTGCCCATTGTATCTCTTCTTTTGAGAAAAGTCTATTCATGTCTTTTCTTACCTTTTAATAAGATTATTTGTTTTCTTACTGTTCAGTTGTTTGAGTTCCTTGTACATTCTGGAAGAATAGTTTGCAAATATTTGCTCCCATTCATCAGGATGCCTCTTCACTCTGTTAACTGGTTTCTTTGTTATATAGAAGATTTCGAGTTTAATGTATTCCTTTTTGTCTATTTTTGTTTTTGTTGTTTGTGCTTTTGGGATCTTAGCCATAAAATCTTTGCCTAGACCAATGTCCTAAGGTGTTCTCCTTACGTTTTCTTCTACTAGTTTTACAACTTCAGGTGTTACATCTTAATTTTTAATCCATTTTGATTTGATTTTTGAATATAGTGAGAAGTCAGGCTCTAGGTTCATTCTTTTCCATATGGATATCAATTTTTTTCAGTACCAGTTATTGAAGAGGGTGTCCTTTCCCCAGTGTCCATTCTTGGTGACTTTATTGAAAACGGGTTAACCATAAATGCATGAATTTATAAGTAGGTTTTCTATTTTGTTTCATTGTTTCATGTGTCTGTTTTTATACCAATACCATGCTGTTTTCATTACTATTTTTATACCCATACTATTACTGTTTTCATTACCACTGTTAGGATTGCTTTGGCTATTCGGTCTCTTTTTTTGATACCAAATGAATTTTAGGGTTTTTTTCTATTGCTGTGAAAAATGACATTGCCAACTTGATAGAAATTAGATTGAATCTGCAGATTTCTTTGGGCCATATGATCATTTTAATTACATTAATTATTCCAATCCATGTCCATAGGCTATCTTTCCATTTTTTGTGTGCTCTTAACTTTCTTTTCTCAGTATTTCATAGTTTTCCTTATAGAGATCTTTCACCTCCTTGGTTACATTTATTCCTAGCTATTTTTTTATAGCTATTGTAAATGGAATTGTTTTCTTGATATGTTTCTCAGCTAGTTCATTATTGGCGTACAGAAACATTACTGATTTTTATCATTGATTTTTGCATGTTGATATATCCTGCAACTTTACTGAATTTATTTATTAGATCTAAGAATGTTTTGCTGGAGTCTTTAGTTTTTCTAGATGTAACAATCTAGATCTGCATTGTGTAACAATTTGACTTACTCTTTTTCAATTTGGATGCCTTCTGTTTCTTTTTGTTGCCTAATTGCTCTGGCTAGGACTTCCAGTTTTCTGTTGAATAGGAGTCATGAAAGTAGACATTCTTGTCTTGTTCCAGTTCTTAAAGGAAGGACTTTCAGCTTTACCATTCAGTATCCTGTTAACTGTGGGTTTGGCCTATACGGTTTTTATTGTTTTCAGGTATTTTTCCTTCAACATTCTTGTGGAGAGTTTTTATTACGAAGAAGTGTTGAATTTTATCAAATGCTTTTTCTGTGTCAACTAGGATGATCATATGCTTTTTTCCCATCAGTCTGTTAATATAATCTGTCACATTTATTGATTTGTATATTTTCAGCCATCCTTACATTACTTGGATAAATTCTACTTGATCATGGTGCATTTTTTTTTTTTTTTTGATGTGATGTTGAATTTGGTTTGCTAGTATGTTGTTGGCAATTTTTGCATCTGTGTTCGTCAGGCATATTGGCCTATAGTTTTCTTTTTTGTTGCATACTTGTCTGATTTTGGTGTCAGGGTAATGCTGGCCTTGTAGAATGAGTTAGGGAAAATTTCCTTCTCTTCATTTGTTTGGAATAGTTTGAGGAAAATCGGTCTGTGTTCTTCTTTGAAAGCTTGGTAGAAGTCAGCAGTGAAGATATCTGGTCCTGGTCTTTTCTTTTAGGGGAGACATTTTATTACTAATTCAATCTCATTATTCATTATTGGTCTGTTCAGGCTTTCTAGCTCTTTCTGATTCAACCTTAGTAGGTTGTATGTGTCCAGGAAGTTATCCATTTTCTCTAAGTTTTCCAGTTCGTTAGCATATAGTTGGTCATAATAGTCTGTGATGATCTTTGGTATTTCTGTGGTATCAGTTTTAATATCTCCTTTTTCATTTCTGACTTTAGTTTTTATTTTTTAAGCCTTTTTGCATTTTTTTTCTGGGTTATTCTAGCTAGAGGTTTGTTGACTGTGTTTGTTTTTTGCAAAAAATAAAAGCTTTTCATTTTGTTGATCTTTTGAATTAGTTTTTAAATCTTGATTTTGTTTAGTTCTGCTCCGATTATTCTTTCTTTCCGTCTGCTTGTTTTGGGTTTGGTTTCTTGAGGTTCTTCTAGCTCCTTGAGGTCCCACCATCACTGGATTTTTTGTTTAGAAACTTTCTTCTTTTTTTATGTAGGCATTTATTGCTATGAATTTCCCTTACAGCACTGCTTTTGCTGTATCCCATAGGGCTTGGTATGCTGGATTTCAAGGTATTTTTTATTTTCATTTGTTTTAAGAGTATTTTTTATTACCTCCTTAATTTTCTCCTTGACCCAGTGGTCATTCAGGAGCATGTTGTTTAAGTGTCCAAGTTTCTTCTTGTTATTAATTTCTAGTTTTAATTTTTTGTGATCTGAGAAGACACTTAATATGATTTCATTTCAATATATAAAAATGTATTAAATTTATTTGTGTCCTAACATACGGTCTGTTCTGGAGAATGTTCCATGTGCTGATAAGAAGAAAGTGTATACTAAAGCTATTAAATAAAATGTTCCATAAGTGTAAATGTCTTTTATGTCCCTTTGGTCTAATGTGCAGTTTGAATCTAAAGTTTCTTTGTTGATTTTCTGTCTAAATGATCTGTCTAATGCTGAAAGTAGAGTGGTAAAGTTCCAACCCAACTATTATTGTATTGGAGTCTATCTCTCCCTTTAGATCTAATAAGATTTGATTTACATATCTGGGTGCTCTGGTGTTAGGTGTGTATATTTAAAAAATTGTCATACTATCTTGCTGAATTAACCCCTTTATCATTATATAATTACCTTTGTTTTCTACTATTTATGACTTAAAGTCTGTTTTATGTAATATAAGTATAGCTGCTCTGGTTTGCTTTTGGCTTCTGTTTGCAGAAGCCAAATATTTTGTTTCATCCTTCTACTTTCAGTCTATATCAAACTCGTCCAATCCACAGTCTGTGGGCTGTATGCAGCCGAGGATGGCTTTGAATGTGGCCCAACACAAATTTGTAAACTTTCTTAAAACATTATGAGATTCTTAAAAAATCTCATTAGCTATCATTAGTGTTAGTGTATTTTATGTGTGATCCAAGACAATTCTTTGTCTTCCAATGTGGCTTGGGGAAAGCAAAAGATTGGACACCCCTGCCCTATATGTATCTTTACAGCTGAGATTAGTTTCTTGAAGGCAACATATAGTTGGGTTATGTATTTTGATTCCATTTAACTAGCCTGTATCTTTTAAGTGGAAATTTTAATTCATTTACATTTAAGATTATAAACAATACCTGAAGACTTATTCCTGTCATTTTATTAATTTATTTGTTGTTTGTATATCCTTTGTTCCTTTCTTCTCTAATTGTTTATCATTCTGGCTTGGTGGTTTTCTGTAGTGGTAACATATGAATCCTTTCTCTTCTTTATTTATGTGTTTGCACTACCTGTGGGTTTTAAACGTTCATGTGTTTTCATGATAATAGATATAATCTTTTCACTTTCAGATGTAGGACTTTTTAAAGCATTTATTGTAGGATTGATCTACTGGTGATGAATTTCCTCAGCTTTTGCTTCTCTTGGAAAGTTTTTATTTACTCTTCATTTATAAAGGATAACTTTGCTGGATATACTATCATTGAGTGTCAATTCTGGTTTTTATTTCCAGCACTTTGAATATTTCATCACATTCTTTTCTGGCCTGTAAGGTTTTTGCTGAGAAACCACTCTCAGTCTGATGGGAGTTCCTTATAAATGACTAGATATTTTCCTCTTGTTGTTTTTAGCATTCTCTTTGTCTTTAACATTTGATAGTTTGATTATAATGTACTATGGAAAATATCTTTTTGTAGTATATCTGTTTGGACATCTCTAAACTTTCTGACTCTGGATGTCTAAATCTCTTGCTAGATTTGTGAAGTTTTCAGCCCTTGTTTTGTTAAATAGGTTTTTTAACCCCTTCATTTATCTTTGCCTTCTGGGACACCAATAGTTTGGATATTTGGTTGCTTTAAGATGTCCCCTATGTTACATATACTTTATTATCCTTATTCATTTATTTTTAAGTTTATTTGTTTCTGATTGTGTTATTTTGAAAGACCTGTCTTCAAGTTCTGATATTCTCTCTTCTGTTTGATCTAGTCTATTATTGAAACTTTTGCAAGTATTTTGTTTTTCATTCAATGACTTCTTCAGCTCCAGAATTTCTATTTGGTTCTTTAAAAATATAGTGTTTAACTCTTTGATAAATTTTTCTTTCATATGTTAAATTATTTGTATCATTTTCTTATATTCCCTTGATCTCACTGAGATCTCCTTAATATCATTACTTTGAATTCTTTATTTAGGATTTTATATATTTATTTTTTATTGAAATCTATTGCCAGAGTATTGTTGTATTCATTTGGAGGTGTCATATTACCTTGCTTTTTATGTTTTTTGTGTCTTTACATTGATAGCTGCACATTTGGTATAATGTGGCTTGTTTCAATTTTTTGAATTTGCTCTTGTATGGAAGGACTGAAGATGTATCTATCATGTTAGGTAGGACACTTTTGCTTTGATACTTGGTACGTGCAGTAGTATACTCTCCATATAATTCATTTTGCTGTACGCAGCATCAGTGCTATTTGTGATTTCCTCAGTAGATTATATTATTGCATCCTTCTCATTTTCTGTCTTATTTGTTAGCAGGGACAGTGGAAAAGTTTTGCTAAGATGGGGATGCCAGATGGGCCTGTCCTTGGGCTTCAGTTGTGGCAGTAGTGGGCTGAACATGACTGTTCTTGGGCTCAAGGGTGGGTACACTGGCACCAGTGTCAGAGGGTGCAGGCAGGCTTGGGCCTCCTGGAGACTTGCTCAGGTTCTGGTAGTGGCAGCAGTGAGCCAAGTAGGTGGGTGGGTTCAGGTCTCTGGGCAGTGAGTGTAGCATGGGAGATGGTATTAGCAGTGATGGGACTAACCTCTGAGGCCCACGTGGTCCATACTGGTGTTGGCAGTGGCTGTGACAGGTTGCATGGGTCAGTCCCCAGGCCCCAGGTGGGTTCTTGCTGTGGTGGTGGTAGCAGGTTGGGTGGGCCTGACCTCGGATCCTGGGAGAAGTTATCTGCTGCCAATGGTGATTGCCTGAGCTGGATGTTCCCCAGACACCACAGAAGGCATGTTCAGGCACTGCAGAGCCAGAATTTGGCTGGGAAGACTTTTCTTCAAGCCTACTGGTGGTGCATTCAGGCATTGGCTGTGGTATGCTTGGATAGGACAATTCCTAGGACCAAAGTGCAATGCTTGGGTGGAAATGGCAATGGCTGTGCTCCAGCCTTGTTACTGGGAAGGGAACGGTTTCTTTCAGTGGCATCAAGCATATTCAGGCAACTGGAGAGTGAGCACTTTACAAGTGTTTTGGCCCCAGTTGTGGCAGCTTGAAGTGGCAGCTACTGTGAGCAGGGACTTTTGTCCTTGGAACCCATGAAAATGTACTGCAGCTTCTCTACTGGAGGCTGTGTGGCCTTCATTAATGGCTTGTGCTTCATTCATGGAGGCAGCAGTCAGCCATGGTAGGGGCTGCTGGTGGGAAATGTCAATGAGGCTCCAGAAATGTGGATATGCAGGATCTGTGTGGCACCCAGACAAGATGCATTGTGTTGGGATCTGGTCTCTCAATATGGTGCCTGGCTGTAGATGTTTAGGGCTTATGGTATGTGTGACACTCATTGTGAGCTTTCTCTTTAGGTCTGTTCCCAGGTGCTCCCTATGTTAGTCTGGGGGGCCCGAGGGTCTAGGGTCTTTCCTGTGGCTAGCATGCAGGAATCACAGTGGAAATGTGAACTACAGGAGTCACTCACTTACTCTTTCCCTACATTGGTGAGCGTTTGTATGCTCCCAGATGATCCCGGCCCAGCAGCCTACCTTGTTTTCCTCTTTCTCTTCACATCAGGTGTTTCCTGTCACTTTTCTGTTGAAAGTCTAGTGTTCTCTCTCAGATTATCTATTGGAAGTGTGTTTATCTACTCACTATTTTGGTTCTTCTTTGTGGAGGAGGAAAGTAGCAGATGCCTCTAGTCAGCCATTTTGAAGCCCCTGTGTATACTTCTTTGTGTAAGCCACAGAATCCATAGTATGCCATCAATGAATAAGTGATATTCATATTAGAACTCCTAAAGGCAATGAGATCTCATTATAACGGAATGGTCAAATCAAATTTGAGGACTTTAACAACTAGCAATAATATTTGAAATATGTGCAAATGAAAGAGGTTTAAGCACAGGAGGCCAGCGAAATAGGTTATTTATTGACAACATGTTTATAGAAAGAAAAGAAGACTTTAGAAATCTCCTAAGGAAGTTTCCTAAGGAGCATAATCAGGTTTAGATAGAACAGGATAGTCCAAAAATAAAGGCAAATCAGATATTTCTTGCTTGTAGGACAATAAAAAAAGAATGTTACTGTATTCGTCTGTTTTCATGCTGCTGATAAAGACATACCTGAGAGACTGGGAAGAAAAAGAGGTTTAATTGGACTTATAGTTCCACATGTCTTGGGAAGCCTCAGAATCATGGCAGGAGGTGAAAGGCACTTCTTACATGGTGGCAGCAAAAGAAAATGAGAAGGATGCAAATGCAGAAACCCCTGATAAACATAACAAGAGTCACCTTTGCTCCAGTTTCCAAGTTTCTCATCTCCATCTGAGACTGCCTCAACCTGGATTTCATTATCCATATCATTATCAGTACTTTTGTCAGAGCCATTCAACAAGTCTCTAGGAAGTTCCAAACTTTCCCACATTTTCCTGTCTTCTTCTGAGGCCTCCAGACTGTTCAAATCTCTGCCTGTTACCCAGTACCAAAGTTGCTTCCATATTTTGGTGTATTTTTTCAGCAATGCTCCACTGTAGTGGTACCAGTTTATTATATTAGTCTGTTTTCACACTGCTGATAAAGACATACCCAAGACTGGGAAGAAAAAAATGTTTAATTGGACTTACAGTTCCACAGGGCTGGGAAGGCCTCAGAATTATGGTGGGAGGCGAAAGGTGCTTCTGACATGGAGGTGGCAAGAGAAAACAAGAAAGATGCAAAAGTGGAAACCCCTGATATAACCATCAGATCTCGTGAGACTTATTCACTACCATGAGAACAGTATGCAGGAAACTGCCCCCATGATTCAAATTATCTCCGACCAGGTCCCTCTCACAACACATGGAAATTATGGAAGTACAATTCAAGATGATACTTGGTTTGGGACACAGACAAACTATATCAGCTACTTGAAAGAAAGGAAAGTAAACATCAGTGGAAGAAACTAGAGTCTGGAATGTCATGTTTACATGCTGTTAAGATTTGACTTAAAGTGGAAACCAAAAAATACAGTTTTGTGAAGCCAGTACAAATATTAAGCATGTATATATTAATTTATGTCTTTGGAGAGAGGATTAGCTGAAATTGGTAGTATTCAGGAAGAATCTTCAGACTATATCATTCTTTATTAATTTATTTGACTAGAGCAATTAAACATCAGACCTATAAGCACAAAACTTCATTTTGTATTTATCCTGAGTATGGTTATTATAAATTTATATTCCATCTTCTTAAAGCATAGTAACTCCTTTTGGCTAATTATTTAAATGATTTCTGCTAAATGACCATGTTTAGAAATATTATCTGTTTAAAATAACACAGGCTATCAAAATATGATTTTAGAAAACATGTCTTATAGCTTATCCTAGCACAATTGAAGTTTTTGAGAGCAACACGTCATATTTGTCAGCAAAAAGAAAGGAGAGAATATCTCAGAAATAAGTAGAATTTTCAATTTCCAAACAGGTTATAAAATGGTGTCATTATTAAGAAACATATAATTGCAAATGTAAGAAGAATCCATGTAGTAATTGAAGAATGAGTGCCTATTAACTGGCAAATTGGATTGAGGTATTCATTTAAACAAAATATGTGCAGGGTATGCATGCTGAAAGTTTCCAGTGTTGTTGAAGAATATCACAGCCCTAAATAAATGGAGTGACAGACTGTGTTCATGGATTGGAATATTAACATGATAATGATATCTATTCTTCCTAAATTTATTTATAGGCTTAATGTAATGCCCATCAAAATCTCCATAAGGTTTTTTTGTAGACATAGACAAAATTATTCTGAAATAATGTTGAAAGGCTTAGGTCCTGAAATTGATAAAACAATCCTGACAAAGAAGAGAAAAGCTCAAGGAATCACTCTACCCAATATTATGGCTTACTATGTAGCTACAGTAATAAAAATATGTGAAATTGGTAGAGAGAACAGAATAGAGAACATAAAATAGGCCCATACAAATATTCAACCAATTTTTGACAAAACTGCAAAAGCAGTTCAGTGCAGGAAGGACAGCACATTGAAAAAATAGTGCTAGAGCAATTGGATTTCCATGGACAAAAAAAGTAAATCTTGACCTAAATGTCATACCTTATATAGAAATTAATTCAAAATGAATTCTAGACTGAAATGTTGTAAAATGTAAAGCTATAATACTTTTAGAAAAAACAGAGAAGAAAATATGCAGAATCTAAGGGTAGACAAAGTGTTCTTAGGCCTGATACAAAAAGCACAATGTATAAAAGGAAAAAGTTGATAAATAAATATTCATGAAAATTAAATAGAGCTGTAAATACCTTGCTTCTTGTGATACTAATTGTTGCTCTTTTTAGACTTTATACGTTTTCCAAGTCATATTGTAATACCACCTAGATTTATTTACTTGTGAAGTTATTAAAAACTGTTGTTTTGCTCAATTAAAAGCTCATCTTAAAGATTTCAAAAAATATTCAAAGCAACTCAACACGCAACAGGTAAAATAATTTGCTGTTAATTGGAGGAATTTATTAACAACTGTTAATTGAAGAAATTTTTCAGAAACTTTATTATCTTTAGACAGATAATATTGCTGATTTTCCACTATTAACAGATGTTGTGGCTAATGATTTCTACAGTGGTGTACATAGTCAATGTGTGAAATGTGCTCAAATGTGTATTTGATTATTTTAGTTGATATTAAGAATCTTCTAGAATTTGCATAACTCACTTGCGGTTGATCTACAACCAACTATAGAAACTACTATTCCAAATAGATTGCATTTTTAGGAGCTAGCATATAATATATTATTCTCTGAGTAATAACATTCTGCTTTCAAGCCATTTAGCATCTGATTGAAAGGATGAGAGAATCTACAGGAAACACACTTATGAGTTTGAAGTCCCATGACTTTTTGAAGAAAACTAGCTTCACCTACATAACCACAAAGTGTAATAAGTTATTGTTTCATAATGTTCTTTCTGAGTCCTAAAATGGTGCTAGTATTCTGTTTCAATTTTATAGCCCTTTGAGATAGCTGATTAATCGAGAATAGTATGGATAACATGACAGCCAAATAGTTTTAAAGCAACAGAAAAAAATGTTGACTGTAATATTTTTCTTATATTGTTTTCTTTTTACAAGGAAATGTTCTTAAAAGCTTCCACACTTATAATAAAAGTCTTTATAAAACTGATGCTGTTTCTCACACTCCATTAAATGGCCCCTTTTATCTTCGAAATTGATGTGAAAGCAAACTATTTTATACTATGTTGACTTTAGTTTTTAAATTGCTTTTTGAAAACAAACATGAAAATAAAAATAAATATGTCTGAAAAGCAAGAAATGGCCAAGCAAATGTAATTCATTTTATGAGGGTCATTAAAGCCTTGCATCTCTGTTTTATTGAAATAGCTAGCATCAGTGACAATCTAGAACATTGTAGAACATTGAATAATTAAAAAATACCACTGTGCCCAGATTAAGAAAGAAAAATTTGGTTTTCATCAAAGGTTAATATCCATGAAAAATCTGAAAATAAAATGTCCTTTCCTTTACTCATGTAATATAAAGTTTAATTTCAGGCTTGGAAATCATGAACATGTAGTCAACAATAATCAACTCCTTAAAACATCTTGGTTTGTACATCTAATAGCAACTTCTTGGAGCTGTGGAACATTCTTAACTTTCAGCTCTTAATATGAATATTGATGAAATAATAAGCTATAAAAGGCCAATAGAAAGAAACAATACATTTTAAAGGGTCAAATGTCATCTTCAGTCACAGTAATACTAAAGGTATATCTTTTTCATTCTCAAGATCATAATATTCAACACTTACTTACGTTAGGCTAATTATATATACTTTTGTAAAGAAAATGAGTCATTTTGAAATCCTTCTGAGGTCGCTGTTTTGCCTCCTATCATCAGGACTGCCTTTAGCTTGCAGACTTCCATCAGAATGAGCAGAGGGCCAGCTATGAAAAGAATTCTGTGAAGTCCCAGTCAAAAGGGAAATGGCTTACATCAGAATGAAAATCAATGTACTGCCTCTTTCATTGAGAATCTTGCCTCTCCCACAACACACATAATGCCAGCTATGCTAAATAACACACTTAGTGACACAGTTGACTTATATTCTGGCTCAGTGTCCTTAATGAGCATCAAGCTGTTAATGAACAGTTTGCAGCCACCAGTCTGCGATCCACACTTCTACAGCATTGCTACAATGGCTCATTGCTGACAAATCAACTGGTATTAAAACATCCAGGAAGCAACCAGCTACAAAAGCTGCTAAGAGTATGCCCTCTGCTGGAACTTGTTTGGTAGTTTGGCGCTTTCTGAAATCTAGTATAAGATTTCCACTGATTAATAAACTTTACTTCTGGGGTCTGGTGCAAAAACATTGCTTGGGCCTTATAGTTGTGTTTGTAGAACACTGCTGTTGGAGCTCCACACAGGAGGAAGGTGAGGCTGGGTCTAGTCGGTCCCTTTAAAGACACCAAACCATGAGCTACTTAGGGTGAATGCATAAAAATTATGCTCAAAGTCTCCTACGAGCATATTCTCTGTGTAGAGAACATGTTGAAATCCTCTGAAAGGAAATATTTCATTCTCAAATAAACAAAAAAAATCTTCCTGTTGGAACTTGGTAGTTCCCATTATGGCCCAATGGGGTTAGAAGGTATCTAATTATATGATAATTAATGGAAACATGGGCTGCAGAATCAGATAGTAGCAAGTCATTTTCTTTATCCATTTTCACATGTGTGTGAATTTTAATATACATACATTACCATAAAGAACTAAGGCAAGTTAAAATGTTTAAGTAAAAAGGTGTCAGAAATATACATTAAATGAAGTATAAATAAACTTGTTCCATTGTTCTGGATAATGCCAGCTTTATCAAGCAAATTTCCTACAGTGGCAACTAAATGGTTTTTATAGACTTACTATCAAGTACATTTTATCCATTGACTATACTTTTCTAATTGAGTTCTTATGCATGAAAGTGCATATTTGTAATGTTGATTTTCTATGCTATCCCAGTAATGACTCTATTAAGATAAATTAACTATTTATAAAAACCATATTGGATTCACTGAAGTCAGAATTAAGCTGGATCTCAGGTTACTCATTTATAAATGAGGAGATTGGCATAGTTAAGCCTCTCCATTAAGCAATGTATTGTGTGTTCACCTGGTCCATGTACTTGATATTTGGAATGAGAAGATAAAATTAGAAAGAAACATTATACTTTATGAATCTTTTTCAGACTCTAAAATAGTATAATATTATAATACTTGTTAATGAATCTCCATTTTACTGCACTGTAATTTCTTTATTATCCTATGAAGTTAATTAAAAGCAATGCAAAGGATTCATTACTTTTTTTTTTTTACTTTATTGAAAGTGGTACTGAATATAGAAAGTAGAGATTGAGAGGATAGATTTGCTACTAAGAAAACCATTAACTCATTTTCCTCTTCTCCCTCTTTATCGTTATTCAGTGAGTATGCCTCTGAAATTGGATTTGATTAAAATCTCCTTATCTGTTGTTGTGTGACCTTGGAGGAAATTCTTTAACTTTTCGTGCTCAGTTTTCTCATCTATGAATATGGGAGTATAATACAGCTTGAGGAGCATCTAGGGCAGGTGAAATAAGACATTGCTTTGAAAAGCAATTGACTTGAAACTGTGCACTAGGCTCCTGGAAAATAGTGTTCATCAACATTGTAAAAGTCAAGTCTTTTCTTCATCCCTATTGACTTTGTCCTTATTCATTTTCTTTTGCTTGGTCTTCTCAGCTCTGATCTTCTGTATTTCAATCTATTTTCACATTATTTATTCCATGCCTTTCATTACATGGTTGAAACTTCTGTCCCTATGCTCATTTCTAGAAACTCCCCACCCAGGCCTTATAGTCAACAGCCCTGTACTCCTTAGCAGGCTGTTTCTCAAGCACTGCTCTGCCTCTATTTTGCCTTTATGTTCATATTTCCCTCTTTGTCTGCATCTTGTCTTCCCTTCTCCAAATAAGGATCAACTACTGCACAATGTAGTAAAATATAAAAATTTTAGTATAATACCTTTGTAGGCCACAAGACTTGTTGGAGTAAATGTGTGTGACTACCCTGTTTGATTTTGTTTTCTGAGGACAGATCAAATAGTACCAAGTTCATAGTCAACATTTAAGGCTTGTTGTTTGGAGGTATTTGGGGAGATGGTTTGATAAGAAAATTCAATATGATCAATAATCTCAAAAGCTCGAAATAAGCATTCTAAAATTTTACTCTGAAAACAGCTAGAAATTATTAAACAAGGTACATAAACTATGTTGCCATGCTAATTGAACCTCTATGAAGTATTTTACTCTTCTGTTTTGGAGCAAAGAAATTTAAATCTTTGCTTTTCAAGGCCATTCACATTGATTTATAAGTATGCATTTATTTAGATGTGAGATCAACAATTAATACATTTTTGGCCACAGTTGTAAAATGTGATAGGAATATAAAATAATTTGTCTTATCTGTATTCCTCATTTTCTGGGGGAAGGCGGGGGGAAGCCAACTATTTCTCAATTAAACTTTGGAATCAATTTCTGTATTCTTTATACATTCCAGATTTTACTGCATTGGTGGTTAAATTGTTATATATTTTTTCAAATTTCCTACTACTAAAATGTAAATTAAAAATCCATCTTGATATTGACTGGATGGTACATATTTTCCAAATGTTCAAACAATAGTGATGAAGGGAGTTGTGCAAAGCCCCAGTGGGTCAAAGGAGCAGAGAGCTGTAAGCCAGGAGAACCAAAGGCACAGCTGTAAACCTGACTGCACCTTGCTTACAACACTCTGACCAGGCGGTCGGTCAGTAAGGTGTACAAGTGGAAACCACACGTTCACACGCATTCCTGGGATTCACAAGAACACTGGAGCAGTTTGCCAAATGACAACCTCTGTATTCATCCTGAGGTGTGCACTGGTATCACATCTTGCCAATTGATAGGATCACATGATGCATCTGGGTAGCTATTTAAATTATCACATTTTAAAATAGTGACAATTACAAAATTTTCACTTCACTGTGTATTAAGGTAGCAGGCAGCTCTCAGCAGAAGCAAGGTGATAATTTTTGTAATTATCTACCCACAAAGAAACATGTGATGTCTCACAACCGGGAGCTACTACATTCTTAGTTGTAGATGATAGAAAAATAAAAACTTTTTTCTTTTGATTCCTGGAATTTTGCTTTAAAAGTATGCGTGACTCATAATTTCCTTGAACAAGGAATTAAGATGTGGTTTGGGGCTGGGTGCAGTGGTTCATGCCTGTAATCCCAGCACTTTGGTAGGCTTAGGTGGGCAGATCACAAGGCCAGGAGATCAAGACCATCCTGGTCAACATGGTGAAACCCTGTCTCTACTAAAAATACAAAAATTAGCAGAGCGTGGCGGTGTGTGCCTGTAGTCCCAGCTACTCGGGAGGCTGAGGCAGGAGAATCGCTTGAACCCCGGAGGTGGAGGTTGTAGTGAGCCAAGATAGGGCCACTGCACTCCAGCCTGGTGACAGAGTAAGACTTTGTCTCAAAAAAAAAAAAAAAAAGTGGTGTGGGATGGCTTATATGAGTGACCTTAGAAGAGAGCAAGAAAAGGTTTTCTCATAATGGAACCTAGGAATTTAGGTTAAAGGATTAATTGGAAAGAAAGGGAAAATGCGAAAATGCTACGGGATATTTTCTTTTTCACATTTGAATGCTGATCACACTCATGCTTTAATTATTTTTCCCTAATTCCTCCACAGAAAAATAAGGGATACTAATTTGCAGAGATAAAATGATGCTTTTACCTTTTATGATACTAGAATTTCTGCAAGCCAGAGAGCAAACACATAATTTGTAATCTTTAAAGAAAAAACTCCAAATATTAGAGATAATAATATATTCATAGAGATATAATACTTGTTGGTATATTTTAGATTAGCTTATCGTAGGATTAATATTTACTTCTTTTCAACAGGTATATGTTTCATTAAATTAATAGGTAAAATGTTCCACTTTCCTAAGAAAAGCAAAATATTAGCTCTAAATAATATATAACTATGCACAATATAATATATTAATTATTGAATAAATTATATCAAAGTAGATAAAGTTAAGTATGACTGAAGCCAGTGATGTCTGCACATTTTTAAAAATCTTATGTTGAATATAGGTAATAACACATAGTTGAAGCTCTGTCATTCCATATTATTGTCATGAAAAGGTAGATTTTTTGCATAATTTTAGATAATAGTATTTTCAATATTTAGTGCTTTTCAGCATAATGTCTAAAACACAGAAAGTGTTCAATACATATTTGCTGAAAGACTGAGTTGGGGTCTCATTTTATATGCCAGATGATCATTAACACGGTTCCAATAGAATATTATATGTCTTGAATTAAAGAATGGAGATAGTATAGATTTAAACTGTTACATATTTTCAAACTGCTATAGAAAAAGTAGTGGAAACAGACGATCCTGAAGGGAAAGTGAAGAAGCTGCTTCTGGTGCAGGTTTGGAACTGACCTTGATCCACTTGGAGAAGTGGTTTAAGAGGATTGGGATGGGGAAAAGTAAGTCATGTGAAATTACAAAGTATAAATTATCACCAAATCTGATCAGGAGGGCGCCTGTTTAGAGAGATCTTGGGGAAAGCAAGGTATCAATTTTAGAACACAAGGTATCAATTTAGAACACCCAAGAACACTTGGGTACAGCAAAGAGGGGCACTACAGCTAGTTTACTGAAGGTTATTTTACAACGAAAATAGTTAAGAGAAACTGTCAACAGCATTGAGAATGACCAGAGCACGCCAAGGAGACAGAATTTCACAGCAACATGTTTGTCGGGGCAGTAGGTAAATTTTCCCTCTCTCCATGCAAAACTTCAAGTCAGAAGGACAATTAAAACTGTGAAGAAGAAGGCTCTAAACAGACACAACTGTAGATTTTCTTTTCTTCAACACGAGGAAGAAATTAGGAAAGAGTGAATTTCAAAGAATTGAACTGGAAGCCTGACAGGCTACCCACTGATTGTTTTGTATGTAGGATTTACTTTTGCTAACTAATGGTTAGGAAAATTGTCATATATTTTAAGACTTTTTTGTTTGTTTGTTTCTTTATTCAGCTGCAGTGAACTAAAGACTCCACTCAAATGGTCTTAAACAATGAAATATATTACTTCACGTGGAAATTCTAAGAAAAATGCCAACAGGATTTGATAAAGTGATTCGAAACTTTCAGATAAGAAATAGGTTGCTAGTAGAATTCAATCTCAAACCTAAAGGTTAATTACCTTTGGCCATGTCCTGGTCCCCAGACCCCTTGGGGAAGGTGTATCATGATGTCTACACAACTTCTTATTCTTTTTTTCTTTTTATTCTCCAAATTCTTCTTTCTTTCCCCAGATGTTTCGTCTCTATATTCCTTCTCACTCTTCCCACCTCGCCCCCCTCCACCTTTTTAAACCTTTTCTTTGGTTAAAGGCACTTTTAAAATTCAGTCATTGAGATTTCATAGGCTTTGTCCTGGGAGAACATTCCCTAGTAGAAATAGGTAAGGCTTGAATACAGAAGGACAGAAGAGAGATAGATGGAATGGACTGATCTGTACCAGAGAAACAAAAGGCCAGCAGCAGGTTGAGAAAAAAATACCTAGAAAAACCTAGGAGGTTCCAATAACCCACAGATTCTCAAGGGGCTTATCTTTCGGAAGATATGAAATTGAGGCAGTTCTCTAGTAAAACGTGCCAAGTGTGAACTGTCCCTACAGGTGCATGAATCCCTGCTGTGGCTGGAGAGAATTTTCTTTGACACAACAGATTTACTTTCCTTTCCCCTTGGTATTATTCAAAAACTTACTGGCTCTATTCACAGCCTTGTTTCTAGTTCTGATACTATATCGTGAGTCTAACCACCCACCAGCCTCATGAACAGGACAGTCTTGTGCATACCCTCAACCATTTATTTCCCTCTTTCATCCACTATTGATGTTTTTTAGCACTGAAAAGCATAATTTATTTGAATCATTTACAGCCTCTTAATGAGTTTATACAAGTCAAGATGTTTTGCTTAGTAGAAAAAAAACACACTTCTCTATGACAATTGTCTTCAGAATTACAAAGGAAAAAAAAAGTAGAAATATTGCTATTTGCTGTTTAGTTTCACTTCCAATATTACTTCTATTGGTAATAAAAGGAAATAACATATTTAACCCAACATTAAGTTTTTACTTCTTCTTATTAAAAATAATTTTCACAGTAAGGCAAGGAGGTCTTAAGTGAGAGAGGAGAATTTATTGACCAGTGTTTTATTAACAGTAAAACTTGTTTTGCTTTTCAGACACATAAAGTGACTTAGAGTAAGAAAAAAAATCCAGCAAAATAATTTTTTCTTGCTTTTGAGAGCGCTTCTGCACTTGCCTGAGATCTAATAAACTTTCTTGATGAATAAGATCATGGTGCAAGACAGAAGGAAGAAAAAGTGTAGTGTTCTTTCTGTAATCAAACCAATGGTCAGAATTTAACATGATCAAGTCCAGTGGGTACAATTAAGGATGTTACAATTAGGGAGGAGGGAAACAAACTCAATAAACAAGATGAGAATATCTTGCTTTGCCAAGGAAAACATTTAAAGATTGTGGTGGTCTACATATTTATCACTGTATCACAATTTGACCATATTTATAGTAGCAGTATTTTCCTTTCTAAAGTTCTGTTTCAATGAGGCATTGATTCATTTTCTTATTGCTTCTTTGGGTTTTTTATGCTCTGTCTTTGGGATCTCAGGTCCTCCAAAGCTTGCTCTTCGAGGTACTGATTAATTCTTTGGACTTTCTTAACTTCATCCCTCTGTCAAAATTCAGCCATAACATTTCCCTCTGTCTCCTAAACGTTCTCTGTGTCTCAATGTGGCCGAACTCATTGTGTCTACCTTATATAATATTATGCCTTAGGATATCTTCAACAAGGAATGATATACATTAATTACTCTACCATGAAGTCATTTCGTTCTTGGCAGTAGACTGTTCTGTAAGGCTGAAATTTTAGGATGTTTGTTAAGATGCCCTGAACAAATAAGTTTCAGTGAGGGTAAAGGAGAGTGTTGCAACATGCAAGGTAAATCTGTGAAAGTTGTATAGAATTAAGAAACTTGGTAACCTAAAACAAACCCCCAAAACACCATAAATTTACTTAAGTTTGGGCTCTCATATGATTACAGTATTGTGTAGATGGCATTGACATCCACCAAGTATTTTGTATTGATATTGGTATAAGAAGAAATACACAAGTACACTTTACTTACATAAAAATATGAATTTCTGTTGAATAGGAAAAGATTCAGTCTCTGTATCTGAATCTGTTTAAAAATATATTCTCATATTTTAGGATATATTGATAAATAGTATCACTTGAATGCCCTCTTTGTCTCAGTATTCTATGTGGGGACTTTTAAGAAGGTAGTAGATAAGTTGGAGATATATATGTATAAGGCTTATCACAGTTTTTGTTAAGATCAAGAAAGCATCAAGTAGGAAAAGGTGTAAAATTTGTAAGGCCCCAAAATGATTAAAGTGCAACACTGTATTAGAATTATTTGTAATTCTAATTCCTATAGTAGCCAAGATAATATAAGTTGTAGTTGAGAATTTGGGTTTTTGCATCTGAATTTGTATACCAGCTCTGCCACGCACCAACATTTTGAGCTTGGAAAAGTCACACAATCTTGCTATACAGTCCTGTTGATTAAGGAGAATGGTAATATCCAGAGACCAAGAAGTCATCTTTCACTGAGTATGCATTTATCTTTGAAGAGGTATAAATATTACATAAAGAGTGAACATTCTATCACTATGTAATTAGACGATCATATTTAAATAGAGTAAGGGAATTGACAAGTAACTGCCTGAACCAAACTTGTTAAAGTTCCTTCTTTTTCATAGTGGAAAAAGGGAATTCCCACAGACTTGAGGCCTGAAGAAGGCTGAGATTGCTCACTGGAATTTGCATTTCCTGAGTCCAGCTGCTACAGACAGGAAAACACACATTTAGGTGGGGATAATGTGGTAAGATTGCATGATGGTGGTAGTTTTTCCAGTAAAGACTCTAACTTAGGCAGTGGGTAGAGAAATCTTGGGGACCATTCAACCTTGGAGGTATAGTCTTCAACTCAACACACCAGTTCATTACAAACAATCAGTCACATAAAGTCTCTTTGGCATCAGTGCATTACCAATCTTAGCTAATTGAAAATAATCCTAGCTAATTGAAAATTGAAAATCCTAGCTAATTGAAAATAAACCTCTCAATGGAGTTTCCTTTAATACTGCCCTACAGCTCTCTGATTTCCTTTCAGGAATCAGCAATACTATTTTCCTCCACTGGTAAATACTAGTAGGGGAGAACTCAGCACAATATCCCTCCTTGGGTTTACTTATTTCTGTGTTGATTCACGTGACTCCTCTTAACATAGTATGTCAACCCCAGAGCTCCCAGAAATCTATTCCATTTCACACTTTTACCAAATATCTTAATCTCCACACTAAAATGTACTGAGTTTTCTTTTGTTTTTAATTTCTTCCTTAATTCTTATTTTGGTGTTCCCTTTGCAAAAAGATCAAGATAAGCCTTGTTCATGTTGTAAAAGCACCAAGTGTTAGTACTGATTAACACATTAAAGCTGGTGCATGCATAGGTCTCTCATCATGAAGGTAAGAGAAAAAGTTCTTTAGAAAAGGGAGTGAGGTAGATGAAGGTTGACTACCAGGACTTTTTGGACTGTGAATGTTCTCTATCACTGTAGTAGGGGTATGTGTAAGGCTCTGCTAGGTTGTTTTCAGGAACTCAACTATTGTTTGTTTGGTGGAAATTTTTTCTGAGTCCTGACAAGGCATTGATGAATATTGCTGCCTTCCAAAGAAGTTAGAAGTTTCAATTTCTTGGTGTACAGGTTTTCATCCACCTGGCCCTGCTCCCTTTCCTTCTCTTGTCCTTCCCCTCCCTCCTCCTCTTCTTCTCCCTCTCAATGAATATTTCAGTGGAAAATTTGAGGAGTTAGCTAGTCATCATTTAATCTCAAAATCTCATTCATAATTTTATTATAATGCATGGTACCAAAGTAAATGATCTCTGTAGGCTAAATTTACTTTACTGAAATTAGTTTGAATGTGTAAACAAGTTGGTATCACTACTGAACTTAATTTAACATTTTAATTAGATGTCACTATTCCCAAACCCAGAGTAACTGCCTTGGTGATTTCCAGGCCTTTAAGCATATTTGCTTAAGTAGACTATAACTAATGCTTCTTATTTTCCTGGAAAAATTATTTATAGCCATGATTTTAAAAAGAGATAAGTTTCTGTAACCTCTGTGTAAGGGACTTGGAGATGTGTGCTGTGGCCTCTGTGCTCCACTGAACACCGAGATGATTGACTGATCTGGATGGATAAGCGAACATCTCCTTCCTTCACAGAGTCCCCTATTTGTTTCTTCTTGTTACAGGAAGTCAGGGATCCCGAACAGAGGGACCTGCTGAAGCTGTGTCAGAAGAACATAAATTGTGAAGATTTAATGGACATTTGTCACTTCCCCAATCAATACTCTTATAATTTCCTATGCCTGTCTTTACTTTAATCTCTCAATCCCATCATCTTTGTAAACTGAGGATGTATGTCACCTCAGGACCCTGTGATGATTGTGTTAACTGCACAAATTGTTTGTAAAGCATGTGTGTTTGAACAATATGGAATCTGGGTGCCTTAAGAACAGGATAACAGCAATTTTCAGGGAACAAGGGAGATAACCTTAAAGTCTGGCTGCCTGGGAGCCGGGCAAAACAGAGCCATATTTCTCCTATTACGAAAAACGGGTAAGAGAAATACCGCTGAATTATTTCCCCAGTAAGGAATATTAATAATTAACAGCCCTGGGAAAAAAATGCATTCCTGGGGGGGGCCTCTAAAATGGCCACTCTGGGGTGTCTGCCTTATGCAGTTGCAGATAAAGAATGAAACATGCCCTCGCCTCCTGCAGCACCCTCAGACTTGCTAGGATTAGGAAATTCCAGCCTGGCGAATTCTAGTCAGACCAGTTCTCTGCTCTTGAACCCTGTTAAGATGTTTATCAATGACAATGCGTGCACAGCGGGACATGGAAGTTCATTAGTGATTCTAGTTTCACCCTGACCTTGTGATCTCACCCTGACCTTCTGCCTTGTGATCTTTTGTTGCCCTTGAAGCATGTGATCTCTGTGACCCACACCCTGTTTGTTCACTCCCTCCCTTTGAAAATTGCTAATAAAAACTTGCTGGTTTTGTGGCTCAGGGGGCATCACGGAACCTGCCAACATGCGATGTTGCCCCCAGACACCCAGCTTTAAAATTTCTCTCTTTTGTACTCTTTCCCTTTATTTCTCAGACCAGCCAACACTTAGGGAAAATAGAAAAGAACCTACATTGAATTATCAAAGGCTGGTTTCTCCCAATATCTTCTGACAGTAAAGACCTTCTCCATTACAGGAGTTCTGCTTTTTGATACCTCTAGAATGAAAAGCCTTTGGAAATATGATGCTCTGGCTAAATAGATTTGCCATTTTTTAGATGTGTGTGTGTGTGTGTGTGTGTGTGTGTGTGTGTGTGTGTGTGTGGAGGTTGGAGGTACATTTTTATACTCAGATAATTGTCTGAATTTAAATTGTAAATTTATTAGAATTTACTTGACCTATTAACTCTTTTCCCTTAGTTGTTTACTATTCTATACCAATACTGACAAAGATCAGAAAAATCATACCAGAATGGCTTGGTGTCATATAAATTGTAAAAATGAAAATTTTAAATTTGAGCCAGAAAACATAACCTTTCCCTTGCTTTATTTTTTGTTTTGTTTTAAACATACATAGCCCCAGTTGGATATATTTGAATTTACTTTTTATAATATTGCTGTCTTAAACTTCTCATCTGAACGATGTATCTACAATTTATAGTGAACTGTCACTGGCCATCTCTACTTGAATTTCTTAGTTGGTTAATACTCAGCATATCCAAGACATGTATTATCTCTGCTTACCATCTTGTATTCTCTAGCATGCTTGACTGTGTGCCTAACACCCACAACTCACACTTCTGATCTTACTGCTGCATGTTTTTTATTTGCTTGTTTTTTACTTTTGTGAGTGGCAATCTCATCCAGGAAAAGAAATGTGGTATTCCCCTGGTTCATCCTCACACTCATCAGTTAATTGACCATCAAATTCTTTCATTCGGTAACTGCAGTTCAAGGTATATGGTTCATTTATGAAGATAGATAGACCATAGTATGGGCCATACAAATATCTCAACAAATTTAAAAGTATTGAAATTATGCAAAATATCTTTTCTAATCCCTGTGAAATCATATATATATATAAAATTAAAAATTATATATATACATCTAAATATTTGGAAATTAAACAGATTATTTCTAAAGAATCATGGGTAAAGTAATAAGTTACGTGGAAAGCTAAAAATATTTAAACTAGATGATAAAAATACACATGTTAAATTTTGGGATGTAGCTAAAACAGCTCATAGAGGAATATTTGTAATTTTTGATGCTTGCATTAGTGAATTTCATGAAAATGTCTATCTTATTCACTAGTCATTCAAGTATCTGAAACATAATAGGTGCTTAATAAATATTTACTTATGGAATCAACCTTCTTTATGTGTCACTTCTTACTGACACTTTATAACTCTTTATATTCATTCTTACCCAATTCTTTCATGTTTATTTTCCTTACAAAATGTGCAAAAGTTAGAAACTATGAAAAGGCTATCTCTTATTTTTGGATTGACATTATATTTCCCAATCAAGAAAGTGATAATTTCTTTTCAAGTGTATTTCTTTTTGTGTCCCTCTATAGAAGCATATTAATTTATTTTCAAATAATTATTAACAATGATTCCTGTTTAAATTCATTTTTACATTATCTACATATATTATTATGAAAAGGATATTTAAGACACAGGTAACAAAATTAAGAGAATAGTAAATTTGTACTAGTTTACCACAAACATATCATTGAATAAAAATGTAAGTTTGATGATAGAACTATTCTTAGAAGAATGCATTATATCAATGTAGAGTCTATCTTCTATTAGAAAAGTGTGAATGAAACCCTAGATCCTACTGTTTTGGGGTTAATGACATCATTCTTTTCAAGTAACAATACCTTGACGTTTGACATTGATTGACTGTAATTTGTGACTGCCAATTCTGTGTTATTCTGTCATTGTTGTTCTCTGTATTTTAGAGATAAAATTTTACATACATAGTGATCTCAATAAATATTAATGCATAAATACTGAATTGGTATGATTTCAAATTGCTCAGCATTCTTTCCCATAGGAATAACTCCTGGATTATCTTCCCAACACCTAGAATAGACTTTGCTTTCCATGTAATAACTCTGCGAAATAAATGAAAGTCAATAGCTTTTTCTTTAAACAAAAAAGGAAAAAAGTTTAGCTTTAATATGGGTACTGATAAAAACTTTGAAGAACTAATTTCCCTAGTCTGTAGCTCTAACTCTATGTAACTTTTCTAAAAAAAAGTATATGAGGAAAGTTTACAAAGGTGGTCTTGCTACAGAAGTCATGGTTGTTGCCTTGACAGAATTATCCTCTTCATGTTGAGAAATGTTGACGTATGCTGCACAGGGCAGTACTTAAAAATTAGACTCACTTTGACATTTTGACAAATAAACATGCGTGCTAATTTTTTAAAGCAGGCACAGATGACTGATTATTTCATCAAGCACTTGATCTAAGATCATAAGTGGTGCCAAGCCAAAATTAATCAGCAATTTAAATGACTGACAGGTTGTTTAAGTCTAAATCCCTGCCATACAACTTAATGTTATGGGATTAGTCTCCAAAGGCAAAGAGGGCAGAGAAAGAAAATATCAGTTATTTGAAATAAATTTCATTAGTTTGTCACAAATAGAATATCTGTTATATAGAGCATTTTTAGAAAAACCAAAAAGGTCAAGTTGGATTATAAATGGGTGTGGATTATTTAAAAACAAATACTTTTTAAAAATAAATCATATACTAGATTAGCATTCCAAAGCTGAGAATCTGAAATGCTGCAAAATCTAAAATTTTTTGAGCTTCAACATAATGTCCAGAGAAAATACTGCTTGCTTTTGTTCAACCAGTGAGTACATATAATGCAAATATTCCAAAATCTGAAAACATCTGAAATCCAAAACATTTCTGTTCCCACACATTTTGGATAAGGGGTACTCAGGCTATATTTATAGAGTAAAGTACATCAAAAGAAAAGAAAAAGAAGAACAAGACAAACCACTGTTTATAGTTTGATTCAGTTTTCTCAGTCTTTTATTCTATTTAATTGTCTTTTGCTTCTTGTATATTTGAACACCATTTTCTCAAAATAAAAAATTGGAGACATGTTCTATACAATATTTTACAAAGTTTCTTGGCTTTCTAATTAGCAATTTATTTTGGATATCTTTTCCTGGTGCTGCATGGAACTCTGATCCTTTGTACTGTTATGGTATAGAGGTATTTCATGAATTTTGAATCCCGCTTCTTCTTGTTATGACTATGGTATAATAAATACTTGTGCATGTAAGTGCAATGGTTTTACCCAACACAGTTAGAATTTGAGGTTGAATAATCCAAAGATAGTTAAAATGAAGAATTATAAGAATACAGCATAAAGACACTAATTTGTTAATGCAAAGTCACTTAATGCATTGGGCCAACACTAATCAAATGCCTATGCCATCTTCTTTTGCATAAGCCACTGTTTTTTTGCATTCAGTTTGACTTTTGTAAGAAATTTCTTGAAAATGTGCACATTTAGAAATTATTGCAGAATAATCTCAGTGTTTTTTTCTTTTTTTGCTATATTTTATGTTCAGTTTGACAGTACATTTCAGGGATTTGAGTTTTTGAGGTCTCCCCTAAACTTTCAGAAAGTTGTTTTTGACAGAAAAAACTTTTATTTATTTATTTATTTGTATTGGTCTATATAATGTAACTGCCCAACAGGTTCTTGCTGCATACTGCACAAATACCATGGCATTGCAGTAAAGAAATAATTTAATAGACACGAGGCTGGCTACACCACATGGGAGATGGAGTTATTACTCAAATCAATCTCATTGAAGGCTTGTAGGTTAGGGGTTTTTCAAAGGCAGTTTGTGGAAAGGGTTGGGGATGGCTAGACAATGGATACTTGTTGATTGGTTGGGGGATGCAATCATAGGAGTATGGGAAATGATTCTCCTTTGCTCTGAATTGCTTCTGAGTGGGGCTTCAGAAGCAGCAGGTGGGTCCAGGAGGAGTCATCATGTGTCAGGCATGCAAAAAACCTGAAAAGACATCGCAAAAGCCAATTTTAGATTCTGTAATAGTGATGTATTCTGCAGGAGTACTTGGGGAAGTAGCATATCTTGTGACCTCTGGAAAGATGGCTGGTAATCCTTCCTTCCTTCCTCCCTCCCTCTCTCCCTCCCTCCCTCCTTCCCTCCCTCCCTCCTTTCCTTCCTTCCTTCCTTCCTTCCTTCCTTCCTTCCTTCCTTCCTTCCTTTCTTCCATTTTTTTTCTCCTCAGTCATTGCTGCACTCCCCTGCTTCCTACTTTTCTTCCACCTCTTGGTCCTCCCCCTTCTCTTCCTCTTTCTCTTTTTCTTCAAGATTTCCTTGGCTAAAATCTGTATTAATCAGGGTTCTCTAGAGGGACAGAATAAATGGGATATATGTATATATAAAAGGGAGTTTATTAGGGAGAATTGGCTAACACGATCACAAGGTGAAGTCCCACGTTAGGCTGTCTGCAAGCTGAGGAAGAAAGAAGCTGGTAATGGCATAGTCCAAGTCCAAAAGACTCAAAAGCAGGAAAGCTAACAGGGCAACTTTCAATCTGTGGGCAAAAGCCTGAGAGCCCCTGATAAACCACTGGTATAAGTCGCAGAGTTCAAAGTTAGAAGAACCTGGAGTCTGAGGTCCAAGGGCAGGAGGAATGGAAGGAAGCAGCCAGCACAGTTGAAAGATGAAAGCCAGAAGACTCAGCAAGCCAGCTCATTCCACCTTCTTCTGTCTGCTTTGTTCTAGCTGTGCTAGCAGTTGATTGGATGGTGCCCACTCACATTGAGAGTTGGTCTCCCTCTCCTAGTCCACTGACTCTAATGTCAATCTTCTCTGACAAAATCCTAACAGATATACCCATAAACAATACTTTTCCAGTTATCTAGACATCCTTCAATCCAATCAAGTTGACATCTAATATTAACCATCACAGCTATTCTTGGGAATTTTATATTTCTATGAAATTTTTTGATAAGCTTCCCATAAATAAACTATGTGAAATTTTAACTGAAATTGCATTAAATTCATAGATTATTTTGTGACGAATTGCCATTGATATGGGTTGGCTGTATCCCCACTCAAATCTCATTTTGAATTGTATTCCCATAATTTCCATGTGTTGTGGGAGGGACCCTGTGGGAGATAACTGAATCATGGGGGTAGTTTCTCTCATACTGTTCTCCTGGACATGGATAAGTCTCAAGAGATCTGATAGTTTGAAAATGGGAAATCTGAAGTCTGTTTTGCTCAACTCTCATTCTCTTTCTTGCCACCATCATGTAAGAAGTACTTTTTGCCTTCCACCATGATTGTGAGGCCTCCCTAGCCTGTAAGTCCATTAAACCTCTTTCTTTTGTAAATTGCCCAGTCCCAGGTATCTCTTTATCACCAGAGTGAAAGCAGACTAATACAGTAAACTGGTACCAGTACAGTGGGGTGCTGCTGAAAAGATACCCGAAAATGTGGAAACAACTTTGGAACTGGGTAACAGACAGAGATTGGAACAGTTTGGAGGGCTTAGAAGACGATGGAAAAATATGGGAAAGTTTGGAACTTCCTAGAGACTTGTTGAATGACTTTGACCAAAATGCTGATAGTGATATGAACAATAATGTCCAGGCTGAGGTCATCTCAGATGGAGACGAGGAACTTGTTGAGAACTGGAGCAAACGTGATTCTTGTTATGTTTTAGCAAAGAGACTGGTGGCATTTTGCCCCTGCCCCAGATTTCTGGAATTTGAATTTGAGAAAGATGATTTGGGGTATGTGGTAGAAGAAAGTTCTAAGCATCGAAGGATTCAAGATATGACTTGGGTGCTGTTAAAAGCATTCAGTTTTATAAACGAAGCAGAGCACAAAAGTTTGGAAAATTTGCAGCCTGACAATGCGATAAAGAAAATACCATTTTTCTGAGCAGAAATTCAAGCCAGCAGCAGAAATTTGCATAAGTAACAAGAAGCCGAATGTTAATCACCAACACAATGGGGAAAAAGTCTCCAGGGCATATTAGAGGTCTTCATTGCAGACCTTCCCATCACAGGTCTTTAAAATAAGAGGGAAAAGTGGTTTCCTGGACCTGGCCCAGGGTCCCTGTGCTATGTGCAGTACAGGGACTTGATGCCTTTATCCCAGCCACTCCAGTCTAAAAGGTGCCAGGGTATAACTGGGGCCATGACATCAGAGGGTTCAAGCACCAAGCCTTGGCAGATTCCATGTGGTATTGAGCCTGCAGGTACACAGAAGTCAAGAATTGAGGTTTGGGAACCTCCGCCTAGATTTCAGAGGATTTATGGAAATGTCTGGATGTTCAGGCAGATGTTTGCTGCAGGGGCAGGGCTCTCATGGAGAACCTGAACTAGGGCAGTGCAGAAGGGAAATGTGGGGTCAGAGCCCCCACACAGAGTCCCTACTGGGACACTGCCTAGTGGAGCTGTGAGAAGAGGGCCACCATCCTCTAGATCCCAGAATGGTAGATCCACTGACAGCTTGCATCGTGTGCCTGGAAAAACTGCACACACTCAACACCAGCCTGTGAAAGTAGCCAGAAGGGAGGCTATAGCCTGCAAATCCACAGAGGCAGAGCTGCCCAAGACCATGGGTGCCCACCTCTTGCATCAGTGTGACCTGGATGTGAGACACGGAATCAAAGGAGATCATTTTGGAGCATTAAGATTGACTAACTCACTCGATTTTGGACTTGAATGAGGCCTGTAGTTCCTTTGTTTTGGCCAATTTCTCCCATTTGGAATGGCTATATTTACCCAATGCCTGTACCCCCATTGTATCTAGGAAGTAACTAACTTGCTTTTGATTTTACAGGCTCATAGGCAGAAGGGACTTGTCTTGTTTTGGATGAGACTTTGGACCGTGGACTTTTAAGTTAATGCTGAAATGAGTTAAGACTTTGGGGGACTGTTGGGAAGACATGATTGGTTTTGAAATGTGAGGATATGAGATTTGGGAGGGACTGGGGGCAGAATCATACGATTTGGCTGTGTCCCCACCCAAACAGTTTGGCTTGAATTGTACTCACGTAATTCTCACATATTGTGCGATGGACCCATGGGGAGATAATTGAATCATGTGGGAGGATTCTCCCATACTGTTCTCCTGGTAGTGAATATGTCTCATGAGATCTGATGGTTTGATAGGGGGAAACCTGTTTCACTTGGTTGTCATTCTTTCTCTTGCTGCTGCCATGAAAAAAGTGCCTTTCACCTTCTGCCATGATTGTGAGGCCTCCCTAGCCATTTAATGAACTGTGAGTCCATTAAACCTCTTTCTTTCGTAAATTGCCCAGTCTCATGTGTGTCTTTATCAGCAGTGTGAAAAGAAACTAATACAACCAACTTTACCATATGAAACGTTTTTATATAGGAACCCGGCTACTGTGTCAAGAATAGACTCTATGGGAGTATGGTGATGAGGGTGGGGAGGGCAGCAAAAATATAGTCAGATGCATCAGTTAAGAGGCTACTAAAGTAATGTAGACAAGACTGATACTGGCCACTCACATCAGGCTAGTGGCAACAGAGGTGAAAAGTGGTCCATTTTGGGTATGTTTTTTAAAATAATCAAAAAGATTTCATGATTAATTTGATGTGATATTTGAGAAAAATAAAAGAGTAAAGAATGGTTTCAGTGTTTTTGGTTGGAACAACAGGAAGGATGATGTTTCATAAATTAAATGGAGAACACTGTGGGCAGAACAGATTCTGGGGAGAAATATCAAGAGTTCAGTTTGAAGCATGTTCAATTTGAGATGTCAGTGAAAGAAGGTGGAGAGAGGTCTGAGCCAGAAATAGAAATGTAACTGAACTCAAGTCCAGCTACTCATCACTGAAAAGCCAAAATATAAGAAGTAAGGTGTGGTGAAAGGAAAGCAACTTTATTCAAATGTTGGAAGTCATGCCTCCAAAAACCTTTTCAAAATTGTAGGCAAGTGACTGAGTTTCAGAAGAGAAATTTGGCATGAGAGGTATGCCAGTGTGGGGTAGGGTACAGGGTCTCTGTGTCTGGTTCTGATGGCTATTGTAGGCAATTGTTCACCTGGAGTGTGGGCTGGCACCATCTTGACAATGGCCATGTTGTAGATTAATTGCTATGGGTAACCCTTAGATGGGGAGAATTATGCTGCTGGGTCTTCCCGTCTGTTTTATTTCACGATTAGCTGCTGGAATTTCTAAGCAAGTACCTAATTAAATACATGAATACAGTGCAAGAGAGTGCCTGGTGAGAAAGGAGAGAAACAGTTTCAAATTACATTTGAAGGCTAAGATTAGAGAGAAGGAAAAATAAGTTTTAAAATGCATTTTAAAGCCAAGTTACTCAATTACAACTCCCCACTGTCAACTTCCATTTTATTTCTTTAGAAGGTGGGTGATGTATTCAATCTAGCTACTTCCTCCTGGATGGAGATGGAGTCAGGGAATGTAACCAGTCTACATGGATTTGAAAATATTCCTGAATACCTGTGATTATAGGAGAGATCTGTTGGAGGGCTCAGGGGCCCTCACATCCATACAGAATGCATGGCGATAGTATAATCCCCAGCAAAGAAGCACACCTATTCCTAAAATCATCACTAGAATTATAAGCAGCTTTTTCCACCAAGAATTTCCTGGCCCAAACAAATAATATAGCCATTGGTCTAGTGACATCATAGGGTCAGGCATAGCATTAATCTGTTTGTGCGTATCCTAGAAGGATAGAAATGTTCCCTTAGTTACTTGGAATATATACACAATATTCAGTTTTAATAATGGCACAAGACGCAAGGCCCCCTTTGTGCAGCAAAGAGATATCCAAAGTCATGCAGTTCTTCAGAACAGCTTCTTGCATGTAGGTCATCCCAGAGTTTACTAAGGAGATACTTTGGAGGCTGTCATTGAGAACCCACTGGGTATAATTTGCAAGGGTTTCTACATATTGGATGACATCTTTAATCCCTGCCAATGGCATAATGATTGAAGCCAAATAGTCATACCAGTGAAAAATGGATCTGGTCCATGTCTTAATTAGGTGTGGGGGATTAGCAAGTTTCTCAGTGTACTTTCTCCATTGCCCTTGCACCCATGGGAAACCTAAAGTACATTGTCCTAGTCATTCCAATGGCAAGCAAGGTGAAAGATTAGGGCCACACAGCCATTCAGTGCCATTAGAATAATACCAGTTTAAGCCGGAACACGGAGACCAATCTGTGGCAAATAAATCTGTGGCTTGCAAAACTATGGTATGCTGACAGTGTTCTTGGGAAATCAAGTTCATTATTCAATTAAGATTGGGTGGGGAGTCACAGGTGTCATTTCAATGCTTCCAGCATAGAGGAACTATTTGACTCAACTGCCCTGCAGTTGATGTTAGCCAAATGAAACCATCCCAAATATGAAGAAAAACTTCTTTGCAATGAGAATTGCTAGATTTTATCTTAGGATTTAGTTGCAGAGTGGTTATAGCTATTCACATATTCTTATGTGATATTTATTGAGAAAGGCTTCCCATGTCTGGAATCACTGAGAGTTTTATTGGCCAGTTGATCACATTGCTCCTGGTTGTGTAAGTCATCACATCACCCTATTGTTTAAAAATTTTTGCTTTTTGAGTCAAGGTCTGACTCTGTCACCCAGGCTGAAATGCAGTGGTATGACTATAGCTCACTGAAACCTCAACCTAGCTGGGACAACAGGCACGCACCACCTTGCCTAGCTAATTTTTTAATTTTTTTTTTTTTTTTTTTGTAGAGATGGGGTCTTGCCATGTTGCGTAGGCTGCACTTGAACTCTGGGGCTCAAGCAATTCTCCCACCTTGTGCTGCCAAAGTGTTGGTATTATAGGCGTGAGCTAAAGTGCCTGGCATATTGTTTCAGAATTTTAATGAATGTTTTCAGATACTGCCAGTCATTTCCCTGCATAGGCAAAACCTACTAAGGCAGGCCAGAGGTGTTGGAAAAGGGTTATCAATCACAGATTCAGCAAATTTTCTTGTTGTAAACTGTCCATAGTGCTGTGTCCACTACAGAAAAAAAAATTATTAGTTTTAGTGAGCATGAAAAACTTTTTTATTATGATAAAAACTAATAAAAGCTTTATATTATGAGAGCAAAGAAAGAAGTTCCTACTTATTGTCAAGATTATTTTTAAGAAACAGTTTGGGTCTCTCTCTGATTCACAGGTATAGGCAGGTTGGTTACCTGAGGGATGGAGAAGGGGCAGCCTTCACCTGAGTATGATATAACCATGGCTTAACGCCAGACAGCTTCACTAATGAGTGGGTGGTTAGCAGTTCATTGAGATCCTGTCCACTTTTCAGCAGCTCTTGGTCTTGTCCTTTGTTTTCCCAGGACTTCAGCACAGCATTTTATCTCCTTGGTAGAAAGGGTGCAGAGGCTTGTCTACGGGATATGCGGAACTGGAAAGGGCAAACTGATACATAGCTAGTAATGCCCACCCTAATTGTTGTTTATGTTGTTTCGTTCTTGACTCACCTACTAGACTGAAGGTGGGATTCCCAGGGAGGGGTTTTGGAAGGATCACCTATAAATAATTTTTAAAGGGGTTAACCCTAGACTGCTTCAGGGCACTACTCTGCTAACGGCAATGGGTATGACCTTTCCCAACTTAAATCCATTTCCTGATGGAGATTAGCCACCATCTTTTTCAAAGTTTGGTTTATTTTTTCTGTCTTTCTTATTGACTGTGGACTCTGTGATGAATGCAATTTCCATTTCATCTGTAATGCTTGACTTATCCTCCCGGTAACCTTGAAAACCAAAGAAGAACCACTGTCACTTTGTATAGAGCAAGGAAGTGCAAAATGAGGAGTTATTTAATTTAGCAAAGCTTTTGCTACTTCTGTGGTCTTTACAGACTCAGTGGGAGTATGCTTCAATCTATCCTGAGAACATGTCTATAAACACTAAGTAGAAATTTATAGTTTTCACTTGCTCTGGGCCTTGGTGTGAAGTCAACCTGTCAGTCTTCACATGGACTCAGCCTTTGGTGTTGTACTCATTTCTTGGGTAGACTATGTTCAGTTTGGGGATTATTTTTTGCACACAGGTAGAATCCTTGTGTGATTTTCTGGATGGTTCTCCAAACGTGTGGCCCTCTGAGGTAGGGTCGTATTAAATCAACTAGGGTATCCCTTCCATAGTGGGTTCCTTCATGTAAATGTTTGATAATTGAATAAACCAAGGTCTTGGGAGCCAAATGACCCCATGAGTGTAGTCTTCCAAGGTGAACTAGATCTGCATTAGTTAACCCTCAATCGCGGGCACACTCTTCATCCTCCTCAGTATAGTGAGGCTCGAGTCTGGTAAGTCCAAAGAGGTATGAGAGCCCTCAAGCACCTGCGCTTCCCAGGCAGCCAACTTCGTATCTTTGCTGGTTGCTTGATTCCCTTTAGTTATTTGGGAACCAACTATTTGATGCCTGGACTTTGCATTGTGGTGACCTGAGCAGGTGGAGTGACTGCTTTCAGCAGGGCAAGGATTTCCACTGGATGCCTAATGTTCTTATTTCCTGAGGCCAAGAGAACTTGTTCTTTCCAAATAGCCCCATAGGCATATACCACCATAAAGACATATTTGGAGCCAGTGTAAATGTTTACTCACTTCCCCTGGGACAATTCCAAAGCTCTGGTGAGAGTGAACAGCTCAGCTTTTTGTGCTGTAGTGCTAGCGGGAAGGGCATGAGCCTCTATTACCTTACCTGTGGTCACCATCGCATACCTGGCTTGGTGTCTATCTTCTATGAAGCTGCTTCTACCAGTGTAGAGCTCCCAGTCTGGGGTGATCATCAGTTGATCTGACAATTTCAACTATTAGAGCAAGCCACATCAAGGATTTCTAGACAATTGTGTTTCAATTCTTGATCAGGATTAGTGGCTGGAAGCAAGGTGGCTGGGTTTAAGGCTGTAGTGGTTTATAAGGTGACATTTAGGTCATCCAGAAGATGACCTAATTTATTTACCCATTTCCTCTGCAGTAAGCCAGTAGTCTCTCTTCTTTTCTAGAAAAGTTAGCACCTGATGAAGCACAAATCTGGTGATGGACTGTCCTAGGTTAAACTCTTCTGCTTCCTGCAGAATTTTACAGGTGGCAGCCACTGCCCAGAGATAAGGGACCCATTCTTTAGTCTTTTGATCCAATTGTTTAGAAAAAATGTGCTCTAGGTTGTGAGGTGTCCCCCAACATTTAGAATAGCATTTCTAGCCCTATATTCTGCTTTACATGTACATAAAGCTTGAATGGCTTCTGGGGATTTGGCAATCCCAGATTCAGGGCTGACACTAGATTTTCTTTAATAGTGTTGAATGTCTATTGACATTCTGCCATCTAGTGCAGGGTTTTCAAATCTATTCTTTTCAGGGCTTCACAGAGGGACTTAGCCACAAGTGTGAAGTTGGGGATTCAAATTTGGCAAAAGTCTGCCATACCCAAGAATCCCCACAATTGCCTCCTGTTTTCAGGGCCTTTATGGGTGCTATTGTCTTGTTTCCCATCTGAAATCAGACTTCTTTTTCCCTTTTTTAATGGAACCCTTATGTATGTCACTTTTTGTTTACAGATTTGGGCCTTCTGAGGAGACACTTTATATCTGCATTGTGCTGGGTGGTTTAAAACCAAGATGGTGTTGGCCAGGCACTTCTCATAGCTTGAGCTTGCTAGCAGCAAGTCATCTATATACTGTAGCAGAACTTCCTCATCTAATTGCAAATTGTTTAAGTCTCTTGCCAGTATTTCACTAAAAAGGGTGGGCAAGTTTTTAAAACCTTGAAGTAATACCATCCAACCATGCTGAAAAGTTGCTTTTATTTCTGGGTCTTGCCATTTAAAGATAAACAGCTGTTGGGCCTTTTCTTCAAATGGGATGGAAAGAAGGCATCCTTTAAGTCCAATTTTGAAAACCATCCATAGTTTCTGGGAATGGAAGTCAATAGGGTGTATGTATTAGGTACAGTCAGATGAATATACTGGACAATTTCATTAATAGCTCTTAAATTCTGTATAAAAGGGTATTCATTCAAGTGGAGATTTTTCATAGGCAGGATAGGAGGGTTATATGGAGATGTGCAGGGTGAATCAGCCCATTTTTAAATAAATTTTTGCAATACAGGTTGAATCCCAACTAAGGCTTCTCATTTTAATGGATATTGTTTATTCCAAGGTATTTGAACTCCTTCTTTTATCTCTATATGTATAGGCAGCAGCTTGGCCAGGGGTTTTGTCTGCACATACACAGTCACTCATTTGTTGCTTTCCAGAGGAATGGCTTCTTCTCTTTGTTGGGATTAGTGTGTAGTATCAGCAGCTGCAATCCTTGTTTCAGTGGGACCTGTAGGTGTAACTGCTGCTTTTCTGGGGAAGAAGCCACTTAAGTATTTAATTTACAAAGCAAGTTTCATTCCAGCAATGGGATAGGGGATTCTAGCATAGAAAGGAAGCTGTGCCTCAGCTGCAAATCCCCCGGTTAGCATTCTAATGATTGTAAGAAAAACTTTTGCTGCGTTCTACTTGCAACCCCCATCACGAGTACTGTTGCTTTTATGCTTTTTCCTTCTGGGGTGTTTAAAACTGAATAATGTGTGCCCATATCAACAAGAAAATCAATCAGCTTGTGCCTCACTGTTGTTGTACCCAGAGATCCTGTGGGGAAATTTTAACTGGCTCTGAAAGATTTAGAGACACTGTCATTAATTATTGGAAGCGTAGTACTGTTCTACCATCTACTTCAAACTTCATTCTTAACAACCCCTTCTTTTGTCCTTTCTTTAGTTTGGGGGCAGTCATATCTCCAGTGGCCTCCTTCCTTACAGTAGGCACATTGGTTGCTACCCAAGGCCATGCTCTGACCACCTCACCTCCCCACTTCTGGCTGGCATGAGTTTTTCTCCAAAGTTTTCAAATATATTGTGGCTGGCTTTAGGCTTTTAGTTTCCCTGGTGTTGTATACCCTGAAGGCAATATCAACCAACTGGGAGAGTGATATGGCATGGATGTCCCCTCCAAATCTCATGTAGAGATGTAATCCCCAGTGTTGGCAGTGGGATCTATAGGGAGGTGCTTGGGTCATGGGAGCGAATCCCTCATGGCTTGGTGCTGTCCTTATGGTAGAGAATGAGTTCTCACATAATCTGGTTGTTTAAAGTGTGTGGCACTTACCACCTTCTCTCTTGCTCCTGCTTTCATTGTGTTGATGTGCCTGCTGCTGCTTCATCTTGTGCCATGAGTAAAAGCTCCCTGAGGCCTCCCCAGAAGCCAAGCAGATGCCAGTGCCATGCTTGTACAGTCTATGGAAACATGAACAAATTAAACCTCTTTTCTTTATAAATTACCCAGTCTCAGGTACTCCTTCATAGCAATGCAAGAACAACCTAATGCAGAGGGTTTATTCCAAGTGCCCTGTCTTGTTTCCCTAGTTTCTTCCTTGTGACAGAGGCACTCTGTTGAATGAAAGTCATGTTTATCATTCTGAAATTTTTGGGAGCCTCCTAGTTTATATCTGTATATAATATCTGTATATTTACTGTAAGCTTTGTAAATGAGCTCTAAGAAATCAGATGGGTCTTCATTTATCTTTTGGATAGCTGCCTGAACTTTATTCAAATTCTTCTGTTTTGACACCTCCTTTTTAAGTCCTTCCAGGATACATGTCTCATAATGATCCAGCTGGGCCATATCCCCATTTTTGGGGTCCCAGTTGGGATCCACAAATGGAATTGTCCAAATAGAGTTGGGAATTCTGTCGGAATTTTTCTGATGTAGTTGCTGAGCCTCCTCATTTACCTTATCTATCACCAGCCTTCTCTCATCCACAGTCAAAAGCATGTTTAACAGGGCCTGTACAGGTGGGTTGGTGGGTAGCAAAGACAGAGGCTAAGAGATTAGTTATTTTCTGTGGGTCATCTCTAAAGAGTGCATTGGAGCTTTTCCAATTTAGCAAGTCAGAGGCAGAGAACAGGATGTAAGTCCAATAGTATCCAGCAGGCTGCCCTGTTATTTTATTCCACCAATGAGTGGTTGGATGGGTATTCTTTCATTGGATATTGCCCTGCCCTAGTCACAGTAAGGCCCATTGGATACCTGTCTGTCAGGCCTTGGAGGGGAAGAACATTCCAATTCCTTCATTCTATTGAGGTGGGGCTGTTGCCCCTCCTTCCTAGTCCAGGGCCTCCAGTAGTGGCACCGAGGCAGCTTAGGCTGGAGTGGCTGCTTAAGTGGCTTGGGCTGGAGGAAGGGATTGAAAGCATTTAAGAGGCCCATCTCCTTACCAACCTTTTCTTCCTGATTTCTGTGTTTGACTTGGAAAGGGCTTTCTTCTCGTCTCTTTGTATAGCTAGCAGTCTACTCCCACCTCTCATGACCTGAGTCCTGGTTATGAAATAGCATGAAAGCCTGGACATAAGATATTTCTTCCAATTTCTCAAACCTCTGATAGAGTACAATATTGAAGTCTTCAGTTTAGAGGCCAATATGCATCATCATCTAGCCTATACAGAGGCCAGATAGTATTACAATAAGAAATCATTTTATTTCTAGTCATAGACTTATTTTTATAGGCCTTCCAATTGGCCAGGATATGCCCCAGGGCGGTTTTCAGCTGGAGTGTAAACTTTGCCACCAATTTTGTCTCTATATTGAGTTCTTCCTCAATCAAAGGCCCAGGGGCTAAATGAACTCCCCTAGTCTGGAACTCCTTGTGTATATAATGTCATTCGCAGTCTCAGTGGTCATACTTGTATAAGCTTTGCCACATGGCCACAACAGGCAGACTTCAAAGAGAGATTTCCTTAAGTGAGCCAGGGGTTGGCAATGGTCTGCACAGCCCTTCCTAATAATTCAGTCTTATACCAGGTTCAAGTCCTACTGACCTGGCAATCCCAGTGAAATGAGACAGAGTGATAACAGATAAGGTGACAAATTAAGCAAACAAAAACGGAAAATGGGTTAGAATGAGGATCATGTAGGGACTGGATCCAGGTGCTAGGGATCCTGTTTTCTTACATAAAGTAACACAGGGAGCAACCAACAGGATTCCAGGCCCATCCAGATTACCTGCAGGAAAGTTCACACATTTCCTCTTCCTCTCTCACCAACTGTAACACAAGTGCGCGGAATACTTTGAAGTCCTAAAGAGGGTAACAAAATCAGGAGCCAGGATGGTGAGACCTGGTCTTCTCCTAACAAGGAGAGGGCATGACCTACCTTTCTGCTTTCAGTAAATCAGGCTAATTTTTTCTGGTAGGACCTGAACCTGCAGATGGGATAAAGAGAAATAGATCACTTTTACAAAGAGAAATGGACACAGACACAAATCCAAATGCAGGCACAAACACAATTGAATTCAAACAGAATACTCTTAAACTAATTACCACAAAGGGAGAAATTGAGAGAGAAGTTCTAAAATCTTGTCTCAAGCCCGAAAGGCATGACAGATGACTCATGCAAGGTCCAAATGGCATACAAGCCAAAAATGGCACTATGAATGACCCACACGGGGTCCAAACAGCATAAAAAGTCCACGTGGCAGAGATAGAGCATTCCTAGATGCACTGGGTGACTTACCAAGCCTTGAAGCCCATTGATTTCCCACATATCACTTTACCTGCACCAGAACAGTATTATACGCAACTGATGCCACTGGGGGAGGGGTGAAGGAGAAAGATGGGAAGATCCCCAAGACAAAAGCATCTTGGTAGCTGCTGAGGGGCTCCATGGAGTTTCAGCCACAGAATCAGCTAGCCACTAGCAGCTGGAATTTATGAGCAACTGTCACTCTGCCTGGTAGCATGAGTGGGTAAGCCCTGGCACACTGCCATAGGCAGTTACTATACTTGTTGGAAACCAGGCAGACCATTCTTCACATGGGGAGGCTAAACCATTCTGAAAGCACAGTTCTTCACACAGGGCATCAAATTTGTAGTTGAACTCAGATCTGGCTGCTTGCTGCTTGAAATGCAAAATACAAAAAGTGAGGTGTGGTGAAAGTAATGCAAGTTTATTCAAAAGCTAGCAGTTGGGAAATGGCCAGGCTCATGCCATTTCCGTTGTCTTTGAAATTGCCCAAAACAATTTCAAAATTGTAGGCAAGTGAGTGGGTTTAGGAAGAAAAACTTGGCATCAGAAGTATGTGGGAGCAGGGCAGGGTACAGGATTTCTGTATCTTGTTCCGATGGCTATCTTGAGTTATTGTCCAACTGGAGTGTGGGCTGGCACCTTCTTGACAATGGTCAGGTTGTAGATTAATTGCCTTGAGGTAATCCTTAGCTGGGGAGAATTCTGCTGCTTGGTCTTCCTGCCTGGTTTATTTCAAGGTTATCCCCTGAAATTTCTAAGCAAGCACATATTGCAAGTGCAGTACAAAGGAGTGCCTGGTGGGAAGGGAGGGAAACAAAGAGTTTCAAAGTACATCTTAAGTCTAAGATGAGAGAGAAGGAAAAAACAAGTTTCAAAATAAATTTTAAAGCCAAGTTGCTTGGTTGTAGAAATCCTCACAACAATATAAGCTGAACAAATTGAATGTTAATAACACTTCTAAGATACATTAGAGAATTGATATTACAGGGCAAACCACTGCTCCCGAAACAGGAGAGGCAAGCAAATGCAGGGAGTACTGCTTATGGTTTGCAGAATGCATTGTCAGACCTGCTAGTAATTCTTAAAGGGTGATTGACTAATGGCTACAAGCCTGAGCCTAGATTAGCTTGGGAGAAGAAAATCTCCTGGAGGCCTGAGCTTTTCACTTGGGAAGGCAGAGTACCCTTTCTTAAGTTTTAGCTCTAGGAACCCCATCACATTCTCAGAGGTATTCTCATAAACCCAAACACAACAGTGGAGACAAAAGCAAGGGCACTAGAGAGAATATAGCCTCTAACATGACAGCTACAGAAAATAGTAAACATATACTAACTCCTAGACAGATAAATATAACACCTCACATCAAGGCCTTGTGAAGATCAGGGGAAAAAAATGCCTCACACTTTCTGGCAGGGGGAGAGGAATAGGAGTCATTTTAAAGTACATCTAGAGCACTTTGCTCTCCTTAACAAAGGACAGGCCTCAAGGGACACTATTTCATCAGAGCCTAACACACTTGGGTTATACCAGATCCTAACTGACCCAGGGGAAGGGAAATATCAACTCCATCTCACTCCAGCCTTCTGTCTCACCTACGTGGGTGAAAATAGCTGAGAAGCACTTGTGAATGTCACAGCCAGGGTCATAGGCTGTGTAAAGACTGAGACCAAACATAGGATTTTAGACTCCATCTTTCCACTTCCCTGCACACCTTACTGCCACACCAATATGGTTCTTATACAATAACAAGAGATTACAATTTGCAGAAAGATCTGAAAGTCTCAGACCCTATTTAAGAAGAAGTTTCTGCAGAAACCCAATGACAACAGTAGAGACAAAAACAAGAACACTGGATGAAATTTAGCTTCTAACAGCACAGCTACAGCAAACGGTAAACATAATCTAACTCCTAACCATATAAACATAACTTCTCACATTAAGGACTTGTTTATATCGGTTACTTTTACCTGATATATTGTGTCTATCTTTCCAAAAAAAATGACAAGTGATACCAAAACAGCAAAAAACACAAGGTGAAGAGACAAGCATCAAGAGAAGACTTAGATGTGGTAGAGATTTTAGAAGGATTAGACTGGGAATTTAAAATAGCTGTGATTAATATGCTGTGGACATTAATGAGAAAAGTGGACAATATGCAGGAATGGTTGGATGATATAAGGAGAGTTTATTAGTCCGTTCTAACACTGCTATAAAAATACTCCCTGAGACTGTGTAATTTGTAAACAAAGGAGGTTTAATTGACTCATAGTTTTGCATGTCTAGGGAGGCCTCAGGAAACTTATGATCATGGCAGAAAGCGAAGCAGGCATCTCCTTCACAAGGTGGCAGGATAGAGTTTAAGTGTGTGAAGGAGGAACTACCAAAACTTATAAAACCATCAGATATCATGAGAACTCACTCACTATCATGAGAACAACACGGGAGAAACTTCCCCCATGATCTAATCGCCTCTCTCCCTCAATACATGGATATTATAGGTTCCTCTCTTGACATATGGGGATTACAATTCTAGATAAGATTTGGGTGGGGACACAGAACTGAACTCATATCATTCCACCCCTACCCCTTGCAAATCTCATGTTTTTCACATTTAAAAGCCAATCATGCCTTCCCAACAGTCCCCCAAAATCTTAACTCATCTCAGCATTAACCTAAAAGTCCAAGTCCAATGTCTCATCTGAGACAAGGCAAGTCCTTTCCACCTATAAACCTGTAAAAAATCAACGGCAACTTAGTTGTTTCCTAGATACAATGGGAGTATAGGCACTGGGTAAATGCTCCCATTCTAAATGGGAGACATTGGCCAAAACAAAGGGGCTATAGGCCCTATGGAACTTCAAAATCTAGTAGGGAAGTCATAAAATTGTAAAGCTCCAAAATGATCTCCTTTGACCCCATGTCTCATATCCAGGGGACACTGATGCAAGGGGTGGGCTCCTACAGCTTTGGGCAGCTCCTTCACAGGCTGACATTGAGTCCCTGTGGCTTTTCCAGGCACACAGTGCAAGCTGTTGTTGGATCTACCATTCTGGGTTCTGGAGAACTTCTCACAGCTCCACTAGTCAGTGCCCTAGTCAGGACTCTGTGTGGTAGCTCCAACCCCTAATTTCTCTTCTGCACTGCCCTAGCAGAGTTTCTCCATGAGGGCTCTACCCTTGCATAAGACTTCTTCCTGGACATCTAGGCATTTCCATATATCCTCTGAAATCTAGGTGGATGTTCTCAAACCTCAGTTCTTGACTTCTGTGCACTCGCAGGCCCAACACCACATTTAAGCTGCCTAGGCTTGGGACTTGCACCCTCTGAAGCAACTCAGGAGTTGTGCCTTGGCCTCTTTAGCCATAGTCAGAGCTGAAGTGGCTGGGATGCAGGGTACCATTTCCTGAGGCTGCATGGAGCAGTGAGGGCCCTGGGCCTCGCCCACAAAATCATTTATTGTCCGAGGCATCCAGACCTGTGGTAGGAGAGCATGCCACCAAGATCTCTAACCTGCCCTGGAGACATTTTCTCCATTGTCTTAGAGATTAACATTCAGCTCCACGTTACTTATGCAAATTTCTGCAGCCTGCTTGAATTCTCCCCAGAAAATGGTTTTTTCTTTTCTATCACATTGTCAGGCTGCAAATTTTCAAACTTTGATGCTCTCCTTCCCTTTTACACATAAGATTCAATTTCAGACCATCTGTTTGTGAATGCATAAAACTGAATGCTTTCGGAAAAATCCAGGTCAAGTCTTGAATGACCTAATGCTTAGAAATTTCTTCCGCAAGGTACCCTAAATAATCTCTCTCTAGTTCAAAGTTCCACAGATCTCTAGAGCCAGGGCAAAATACCTCCAGTCTCTTTGCTAAAGCATAGTGTTAGTCACATTTACTCCAGTTCCAAATAAGTTCCTCATCTCCATCTGAGACAAACTCAGCCTTCACAACTTCATTGTTCACCTCACAATCAGCATTTTGGTCAGAACCATTCAACAAGTGTCTAGGAAGCTCCAAATTTTCCCACATTTTCTATCTTCTTCTGAAACCTCCAAACTGTTCCAGTCTCTGCCCATTACCCACTTCCAAAGTCGCTTCCACATTTTCAAGTATCTTTGTAGAGTACCCAACTCTGTGCAGTACCAATTTACTGTATTAGTCCATTCTCACACTGCTATAAAGATACTACCTGAGACAGTAATTTATAAGCAAAGGAAGTTTAATTGACTCACAATTCTACGTGACTGGCAGACCTCAGGAAACTTACAATCATGGCAGAAGGTGAAGCAGGCACCTTTTTCACGAGGTGATAGGAGAGAGTGTGAGCCTGTGAAGGAGGAAAGGTCAAACACTTATAAAATTATCAAATCTCATGAGAATTCACTCACTATCACAAGAACAGCATGGGGAAAAATGTCCCCATGATCTAATCAGCTGCCTCCCTTAACATGTAGGAATTACAGTCCCTCCCTTAACACATGGGGATTATAGTTGGAGATGAGGTTTGTGTGGTGACACAGAGCCAAACCATATCATAGAGGGATGTCACTCTAAAAAAGTATCAAAAGAAAATGTCAGAAAAACAAAACAAACAAACAAACACACAAAAAAACCTTTGTCAAAGATAAAGCATGTCTTCAATGCACTCATCACTCTATGAGGCCTAGAGTTTGCATCATGAATGGCTGTATTATTAAAAAGCCAAGGGTTCAGTCTAGATCCTGCTGGTCACTGCACAGAAAGTCAATCACTGAGACAAGGAGTATTGCCAGTGAAGAAGGCTCTAATCTGGTAGTGCAGCTGAGAGAATGGGAGATCAGTATCAAACCCATCTCCTTGACCACCTAAAATCAGGGGTTTATATACCTGGGAAGAAATATAGCTATGTGCAGTAAAACAGGAATTAGGGAGGAGTAAAGAAGAGTTGTCAATAGGAAGCAGGTAATCACTTAGGTAATCATGATGGGTGAGGGGTGTGGTGTCTTATTGTCCAGATGCAAAGATTTGGTAAGTTTTGGTTTCTTGATGTTATTTAGGAGGCCTGATAGCTGGTTTCCTGAGAAAGGAATTCAAATAAGACAGATGGAACTTTCTCAAGTTTTAAAACTGAAAGTCAATTTCTATGTTTATTCAAAATAAACCATAAACAGCAGTTCTATGAGACAATTAGGTTGGTTTCGGGTGTGTAGTATTGTTAAATGTTTTTCCTGCATCCATTTATATGATAGTATAATTTTTCTTCTTTAGTGTGTTAATATGATGGATTTCATTAGTTGATCTTCAAACACTGAACCAGTCTTGCATAACTGGAATAAATCCCCTTTGGTCAGGGTGCATAATTCTTTTTATGCATAGTTAGATTGACCTTACTAATGCTTTCTTGAAGATTTTTGTATTTATGCTCAATCAGAAATATTGGTCTGCATTTTTCCTTTCTTGTAATTTATTTATTTTTTCTTTTCCTTTTTTTTTTTTTTGTATGAAAGTAATGCTGGCCTCATGGAAAACAAGAGCAGTCTCTGATTCTATTTTCTGAAACAGATAGTAGAGAATTGGTATCATTTCTTCCTTCAATGTTTGGTAGAACTGACCAAGAAACCCATCTGATCTTGTGCAAATAAACATACAAAAAGATGTTTAACATTGTACGTCATTAGACAATTGAAATAAAAACAACAATGACACAGTGTTACTACTATTACAATGGCAAAAATCAAAAACACTTATGACACTAAATGCTGATGAGGATGTGGAGCACAAAACTCTCATCCATTTTTGGTTGAAAAACTCAATGGTATGCTGACTTTGGGAGACAGTTTGAAAGTTTCTTACAAATCTAAACTCTATGATCCAGCAGTAGTGTTCTTTGGTATTTACTTAAATGAGTTGAAGACTTCTGTCTAAAGAAAAAATCTTTCACAAAAATGTTAGTAGTGCCTTTTCATCATTCCCAAAATGGAGAAGAAACAAAGATGTCCTTAAATAGGTGAAGAGATAAATTATGGTATAATCATATAATGGAAGATTTGGCAGTTATGAACAAAAAGCTGTCAAGCCATGAAAAGATATAGAAGAACTTTAAATGTGTATTATTAAGTGAATGCAACCAATCGGAAAAGTCTACATATTACACGATGCCAACTGTATAACATTCTTGAAAAAGCAAGACTATAGTGACAGTAAAAGGATGAGTGGTTGCAAAAGATTTGCAGGGAGGATGAATTGGTGGAGTACAGGAGATTTTTAGGGCCCTGAAACTGTTCATTATGATATGATATTGATGAATACACGATTTTATGCATTTGTTAAAACCTGTAGAGCTGTACAATACAAAGAGTGAAGTCTAATGTAAACTATAGACTGTAGTTAATAACAATTTATCAGTATTGGCTCATCAATTGTAACAAATGTGCCACATTAATGAAATCTGTTAATAATAGGAGAATCTGTAGGGGATACAGAGAAGAGGAAGTGTATAGGAATTCTGTACTTTCTGTTCAGTGTTTCTCTAAGTTAAATTGCTCTAAAAATAGTCTATTAATTTTAAAAAGCTCATCTATATTTTTTTAGTGTTATTTCAAATATGGTCCAATTTCATAAAAGATGTAATTGTAGAAAGAGCATTGTTATTTGGTTGCTTTAAAATGTCAGGCAGTGTGTGGTAAGGGATAGAAAAACTATAGACATGTACTTAAAAAATAATTGCTTCACTAACTTAGCACATGTGACCAAAAAAAACTGCTAATGTGGAAGAGAAGGAATTATTTTGTTGGTTGGTAGCCTACCTGAAGGTCATATTTTATAGATTGGTGCAGTTTATTTGAATATTTTATGGTTGATATCCGTCACATAAGCAATGGAAACTTCATTTGGTGTCTGCTTCCATTTTACAGAGCTGAAGTGATTGCAAAAGAGATGTAAAGACAGAATAACTCTGATGATTAGCATCATAGATAAAAACGATTGCTTTCTGTTCATTTAGAGACTTGATAAAAAATGATTAAGGGGTACATAAATTAGTCAAATTAACCAGAATAACTGTATTATATAACCATTTCAGAATTTGATTTATTTTAGGTTACCAGACACTTGATAAATGACAAGAATTTTAAGTATACTTGACTAAGCTCTGTCTTTTACTTGGGAAAATAGACAAATGAAATCTCATATTAAATGATACTAGATTTTATGGTAATCATTTGAACTGTAATGTAATTCTAATTGGTTTACCAGTGAATTTTCTAGCGTTCTTATACCTAGCATTTTTGATGATCAATTCCCATTTTCTTTCATGTATTTCATTTCTCCTTTTATCATCTGTCTTTTAATATTGTGAAACTTGGTAATAATATATTCATTTGAATTTTATGAACGCAGTAAGTGTCTTTTTATGATGCCTTTTTCATTTCTAGAGAAAAAGGCATGCCCGACCTTAGGAGGTTATTCCTTTAAGCTTTTTATAAAAGCCAATAAAATTGGTTTAACTGTCCTGACCCCTTCAATTTTAGTCAGGTTTTCATTTTACTGTCACAAATAAAGGTACATATCAAGTTTTTAGTGGCTATCACAAGTTGAAGTACCAAAAATAAAAACTGAAAAAAATCCTGTGATATAAAAACAGATCCTATAAATGACAACATAGTATAATTGCAATGATATTATCCTCATTTGGATATAAAAGAGTGAAAAGGGGGTGTGATTTTGTGACTGCCCAGGGGTTTATATTATGACACCCTTATCCTCTAGGTATTTTGACATGTTTTATGTATTTATAATAGCCACCATCACTGAAGCACTTACATGAGATACCACCAATCTAAATGCAAGTGCTGGAAGATTCTGCACAGTGGATAGTAATAATTTTAGCACAGAACAAGTGCTCAATAAATGTCAGCTATTTTTATTACTCTTCTTATGCCATTTTTGTAACTTTCTTTCTAAACTGAAATTAAATTTATGTATGGTGACGTGCACAAGTGTGCATTCTAAATGTACAGTTCAATGAGTCTTGATAAATGTGTATGTCCACGTAACCCATACCAACTCAAGACATAGAATATTTTCATCCTCCTAGAAAAAGTTTTTCTTGCCTCTTTCCAGTGACTTTCTCCCACTGAGTAGAGGCAACTTCTATTCAGACTTTTTATTAGATTAGATAAATTGTGTTTATTCTCAAACTTAATAGAAGTGGAATTATATAATTTGTATTCATCTATTTCTGGCTTCTTTCACTTAAACTGTTTTTGAGATCATGAATATTATTATACATATTGATAGTTTGTTTCTGTTTCTAAGTAATATCTCATTGTATGACTATAACATATTTTGCTTATTCATATACCTGTTGATGAATATTAGTTGTTTTCATCTTTTGGGCATTCTGAATAAAATCCGTGAAATTCAGTGAAATGTAGGGAGGTCCATATAGCAGGATTTTTTTAGAACAAGGGAGGAAGTAGCGAGAGTGACAGACTTTGAATAGTTTGGTAATGGAGTTCGGTTTTAATCATTGGAAGGATGTGGGACCACTGAGGTAATAGTGTTTCAGATTATTTCAGAAATACTACTCTGGTGACAACAAGTTGAAAAACAAAACTTTCTATAAACTCTACCTCTGGGAAGGAAAAATATGCTGCTCAGAATTAAAACATGGGTTAAATATTTCAGGTGACAGAAAGCATAAGCCATAAGGTGTGTATTTGGGGAAGGAGCTTTATTTGGCCACTGTGGTACATGAAATAAGCAACGCCCAAGGTACCCAGACTAAGATGTTTGGGAATCTCTTAACTGAAGTGGAGACCATTGAAAAATTTTAACCAAGAGAATCATGATCTTCTTTGAGATTTAGAAAGATTATTACTGTGTTACTGCATGATGTATAGCAACTGTTCATTCACAGTAATGATGGTAAAGTTTCTGAATCAGGACAGTCACAGGTGAGTTAGAAATGAGGGTATAGATAAAAGATAACTAAGGAGTTAAAGCCAACAGAATTTAGTGTCATATTAGATGCAGTCAGTGAGGAAGAGAAAAGAACATTGAATGACTTTTGCTTGTGTTTTTAGTGAGCGATAGATACCATTAAAAATAGTACATATGTAGGAGGAAGAAAGGAAAATCATTTTCAAATGTGTAAATATTGAATTTAAGGTACCTGTGGTGTTTCTAGATGGACTGGCCAGTAGTTATTAGAATATTTGTGCTTGGAGGGCAGGAGTCAAGCATTGTTCTTGAGAGTCATGGGCTTTTAGATGGTAATTGAGATCACTTGGGTAGAGCATGTCAACTGAAGAATGGTGGAGGCTAAAGATGGAATCCTTTCAAATAACAACATTTTGGAGTTAAGGAGTTGAAGAATGTCAAGTAAGGTGACAGAGAAGGACTAATCTGTGAAATATTTCACTGAAGCCAGAAGAAGAAAATGTGATTTTACATGAATCTGTTAAAATCCTCACGTTTCTTGATATTTTATGAGGTAGGATTTTTTTTAATAGCTTACAGAGTTCTTCCTAACCTCTTGAAACTTAGAAACAAGATTCTATTTCAATCTATATAGTCACAATTCCTCTTGTTAAGAACACACACACACACACACACACACACACACACACAGATGTATGTATATATACATAGGCACACCACTCCCTCTCACCCTCTCATCCCCTAGACCCCATATGTTTCTGATGTCTCTAGCACTTTATCCACCCTTATCTGTTCATCTGATCTATTTACCAGGTCAAAAGCACTTCTGCAGTTTCATAACCTTTCTGACAAAGTCAAATTCCTCATTATAAGTTCCCATTAAGAGTATTTACTATAAGCACAACTTTATTCTTTTCCCCCTGTTGTTAAGACTGTTCCTTAAAGCTTTTTTTAAGCAATTTGATTATAATAAATCTTGATGTGGTCTTCTTTACACGTCAGGTTCCTTGAGCCTTTTAGATCTGTGGTTTGTAGTGTTCATATTAAAAAATTTCTGTTATTATTTCTTCAAAATTTTGTGCCCCATTTCTCCCATTTTTATTTACAACAAAGGTTACAACACCTAATATTGTTCAAGGCCTTTTTCTCTCTATGCTTCATTGGGATATTGTTGTGCCTTCGAGTTTATTGATCTTTTGTTTTACACTGTTTACTTTGTTCCTTTTTTATTATTATACTTTAATTTCTGGAATACATGTGCAGAACGTGCAGGTTTGTTACACAGGTATACATGTGCCATAGTAGTTTGCTACACCCATCAACCCGTCATCTACATTAGGTATTTCTCCTAGTGGTATCCATCCCCTCGTCCCCCAGGCCCCCAACAGGCCCTGGTGTGTGATGTTACCCTCCCTGTGTTCATGTGTTTTCATTGTTCAACTCCCACTTATGAGTGAGAACATGCGGTGTTTGTTTTTCTTTTCTTGTGTTAGTTAGCTGAGAATTATGGTTTCCAGCTTCATCAATGTCCCTGCAAAAGGACATGAACTCATCATGTTTTTATAGCTGCATAGTATGCCATGGTGTATATGTGTCACATTGCCTTTATCCAGGCTATCATTGATGGACATTCGGGTTGGTTCCAAATCTTTGCTATTGTGAACAGTGCTGCAATAAACATACGTGTGCACATGTCTTTATAGTAGAATGATTTATAATCCTTTGGTTATATCCAGTAATGGGATTTCTGGGTTAAAGGGCATTTCTGGTTCTAGACCCTTGAGGAATTACCACACTGTCTTCCACAATGGTTGAATTAATTTACACTTCCACCAACAGTGTGAAAGTTTTCCTATTTCTCCTCATCCTCTCCAGGATCTGTTGTTTCTTGACTTTTTAATGATTGCCATTCTAACTGGTATGAGATGATATCTCATTGTGGTTTTGATTTGCATTCCTCTAATGATCAGTGATGACGAGCTTTTTTTTCATATATTTGTTGACCAAATAAAAGTCTTCTTTTGAGAAGTATTTGTTCATATCCTTCACCCACTTTTTGGTGGGGTTGTTTTTTTCTTGTAAATTCGGTTATGTTCTTTTTAGATTCTGGATATTAGCCTTTTGTCAGATGGATAGATTGCAAAATTTTTCTCCCATTCTGTAGGTTGCCTGTTCACTCTGATGATAGTTTCTTTTGCTATGCAGAAGCTCTTTAGTTTGTTTAGATCCCATTTGTCAATTTTGGATTTTGTTGCCATTGCTATTGGTGTTCTAGTCATGAAGACTTTGCCCATGTCTATGTCCTGAATGGTATTGCCTAGGTTTTCTTCTAGGGTTTTTATGGCATTAGGTCTTATGTTTAAGTCTTTAATCCACCTTTAGTTAATTTTGGTATAAGTGGTAGGGAAGGAGTCCAGTTTCTGTTTTCCACATATGGCTAGCCAGTTTTCCCAACACTATTTATTAAATAGGGAATCCTTTCCACATTGCTTATTTTTGTCAGGTTTGTCAAAGGTCAGATCATTGTAGATGTGTGACATTATTTCTGAGGCCTCTGTTCTGTTCCATTGGTCTATATATCTATTTTGGTACCAGTACCATGCTGTTTTGGTTACTGTAGCCTTGTAGTACAGTTCGAAGTCAAGTAGTGGATGCCTCCAGCTTTGTTATTTTTGCTTAGGATTGTCTTGTCTATACAGGCTCTTTTTTGGTTCCTTGTGAAATTTAAAGTAGTTTTTTCTAATTCTGTGAAGAAAGTTAATTGTAGCTTGATGAGGATAGCATTGAATCCATAAATTATTTTGGAAAGTATGGCCATTTTCATGATATTGATTCTTCCTATCCATGAGCATAGAATGTTTTACCTTCTGTTTGTTTCCTCTCTTATTTCTCTGAGCAGTGGTTTGTAGTTCTCCTTGAAGAGGTCCTTCATCTCCCTTGTAAGTTGGATTCCTAGATATTTTATTTTCTTTGTAGCAATTGTGAATGGGAGATCACTCATGATTTGGCTCTCTGTCTGTTATTGGTATATGGGAATGCTTGTGATTTCTGCACATTGATTTTGTATCATGAGACTTTGCTTAAGTTACTTATCAGCTTAAGGAGATTTAGGGCTGAGATAATGGGGTTTTCTAAATATATGATCATGTCATCTGTAAACAGAAACAAGTTGACTTTCTCTTTTCCTATTTGAATACCCTTTATTTCTTTCTCTTGACTGATTGCCCTGGCCAGAATTTCCAATACTATGTTGAATTGGAGTGGTGAGAGAGGACATCCTTGTTTTGTTCTGGTTTTCAAAGGGAATTTTTCCAGCTTCTGCCCCTTCAGTATGATATTGGGTGTGGGTTTGTCATAAATAGCTCTTATTATTTTGAGATACGTTCCATCAATATCTAGTTTATAGAGAGTTTCAAGTATGAAGGGGTGTTGAATTTTGTCAAAGGCTTTTTCTGCATCTATTGAGATCATCATGTGTTTTTTGTCACTGGTTTTGTTTATGTGATGGATTATGTTTATTGATTTGCGTATATTGAACCAGCCTTGCATTCCAGGGATGAAGCGGACTTGATCGTGGCGGATAAGCTTTTTGATGTGCTGCTGGATTCAGTTTGTCAGCATTTTATTGAGGATTTTTCCATTGATGTTCATCAGAGATACTGGCCTGAAATTTTCTTTTTTTGTTGTGTCTCTGCCAGGTTTTGGTATCGGGATGATGCTGGCCTCATAAAATGAGTTAGGGAGGAGTTCATCTTTTTCTATTGGTTAGAACAGTTTCAGAAGGAATGGTATCAGCTCTTCTTTGTACCTGTGGTAGAATTTGACTGTGAATCAGTCTGGCCCTGGGATTTATTTTTGGTTGGTAGGCTATTAATTGCTGCCTCAATTTCAGAACTTCAGAATTCCAGAATTCTGAAGAATTACTGCCTCAATTTCAGAATTTCAGTTGATTCAGGGATTTGACTTCCTCCTGGTTTAGTCTTGGAAGGGTGTATATGTCCAGGAATTTATATATTTCTTTTAGATGTTCTAGTTTATTTGTATAGCAGTGTTTATAGTATTCTCTGATGTGTAGTATTTCTATGGGATCTGTGGTGATATCTCCTTCATCATTTTTTATTGTGTCTATTTGATTCTTCTCTCTTTTCTTCTTTATTAGTCTGGCTAGCTATTTATTTTGTTAACCTTTTCAAACAATCAGGTCTTGGATTTATTGATTTTTTGAAGGGTTTTTCATATCTCAATCTCCTTCAGTTCTGCTCTCATCTTACTTATTTCTTGCCTTCTGCTAGCTTTTGAATTTGTTTGCTCTTGCTTCTCTAGTTCTTTTAATTGTGATGTTAGGGTGTCAATTTTAGATCTTTCCTGCTTTCTCCTGTGGGAATTTAGTGCTATAAATTTTCCTCTAAGCACTGCTTCAGCTGTGTCCCAGAGATTCTGTTATATTGTGTCTTTGTTCTCATTGGTTTCAAAGAACTTATTTATTTCTGGCTAGTTTTATTATTTAACCAGTAGTCATTCAGGAGCAGATTGTTCAGTTTCCATGTAGTTGTGTGGTTTTGAGTGAGTTTCTTAATCCTGACTTCTAATTTGATTGCACTGTGGTCCGAGAGACTGTTTGTTATGATTTCCATTCTTTTGTATTTGCTGAGGCATGTTTCACTTCCAATTAGGTAGTCAATTTTAGAGTAAGTATGATGTGGTGCTGAGAAGAATGTATATTCTGCTGATTTTGAGTGGAGAGTTCTGTAGATGTCTATTAGGTTTGATTGATCCAGAGCTGAGTTCAAGTCCTGAGTATCCTTGTTAATTTTCTGTCTTGTTGATCTGTGTAATATTTACCTTGGGGTGTTGAAGTCACCCACTATTATCATGTGGGAGTCTAACTCTCTCTGTAGGTCTCTAATAACTTGCTTTATGAATCTTGGTGCTCCTATATTGGTTGAATATATATTTAGGATAATAGCTCTTCTTGTTGCATTGATCCCTTTACCATTATGTAATGCCTTTCTTTGTCTTTTTAAATCTTTGTTGGTTTAAAGTCTGCTTTATCAGAGAATAGGAATCCAACGTCTGCTTTATTTTGTTTTCCATTTGCTTGGTACATATTCCTCCATCCCTTTATTTTGAGCTTAATTGTGTCTTGCATGTGAGATGGGTCTCCTGACTACAGCACACCAATGGGTCTTGACGTTTTATCCAATTTGCCAGTCTGCATCTTTTAATTAGGGCATTTAGCCCATTTACATTTAAGGTTAATATTGTGATGTGTGAATTTGATCCTGTCATTATGATGCTAGCTGGTTATTTTGCCCATTAGTTGATGCAGTGTCAATGGTCTTTACAATTTGGTATGTTTTTGCAGTGGCTGGTACTGGTTTTTCCTTTACATATTTAGTGCTTCCTTCAGGACCTATATTGTAAGGCAGTCCTCGTGGTAACAAAAGCTTTCAGCATTTGCTTGTCTGTAAAGGATTTTAATTCTCCTTCACTTGTGAAGCTTAGTTTGACTGGATATGAAATCTTGAGTTGATAATTCTTTTCCTTAAGAATGTTGAATGTTGGCCCCCACTCTATTATGGCTAGCAGGGTTTCTGCAGGGAGATCTGCTGTTAGTTTGAAGGGTTTCCCTTTGTAGGTAACCCAATCTTTCTCTCTGGCTGCCCTTAACATTTTTTCCTTCCTTTCAATCTTGGTGAATCTGATGATTATGTGTCTTGAGGTTGCACTTCTCGAGGAGTATCTTGGTAGTGTTCTCTGTATTTCCTGAATTTGAAAGTTGGTCTGTCTTGCTAGATTGGGGAAGTTTTCCTGGACAATATCCTGAAGAGTGTTTTAAAACTCGTTTCCATTCTCCCTGTCACTTCCAGGTACACCAATCAAATGTAGGTTTGGTCTTTTCACATAGTCCCGTATTTCTTGGAAGCTTTGTTTGTTCCTTTTCATTCTTTTTTCTCTAATCTTGTGTTCACACTTTATTTCATTAAGTTGATCTTCAGTTCTGATATTCTTTCTCTGCTTGATTGATTCGGCTATTGATAGTTGTGTATGCTTCACAAAGTTCTCATGCTGTGTTTTTCAGCTCCATCAGGTCATTTATGTTCTTCTCTAAACTGCTTATGCTAGTTAACAATTCCTCTAACTTTTTTTCAAGGTGCTTAGCCTCTTGCACTGGGTTAGAACATGCTCCTTCAGCTTGGAGGAGTTTGTTATTACCCACCTTCTGAAGCCTACTCTGTCAGTTCATCAAACTCATTCACCATTCAGTTTTGTTCCTTTGCTGACAAGGAGTTGTCATCCTTTAGACAAGAGGCATTCTGATTTTTGGAATTTTCAGCCTTTTTGCACTGTTTTTTCTTCATTTTCATGGATTTATCACCTTTGGTCTTTGATGTTGGTGACCCTCAGATGGGGTTTCTGTGTGGACGTCCTTTTTGTTGATGTTATTGCTTTCTGTTTGTTAGTTTTTCTTCTAACAGTCAGGCCCCTCTGCTGCAGGTCTCCTAGAGTTTGCTGGAGGTCCACTCCAGACCCTGTTTGCCTGTGTATCACCAGCAGAGGCTGCAGAACAGCAAAGATTGCTGCCTGTTCCTTCCTTTGGAAGCTTCATCACAGAGAGGCACTTGTCAGATGCCAGCGGAGCTCTTCTGTAGGAGGTGTCTCTCGACTGCTGCTGGGAGGCGTCTCCCAGTCAGCAGGCATGGGGATCAGGGACCCACTTGAGGAGGCAGTCTGTCCCTTAGCAGAGCTTTAGCACTGTTCTGGGACATACACTGCTCTCTTCAGAGCCTGCAGGCAGGAACGTTTAAGTCTGCTAAAGTTGTGCCCACAGCTGCCCTTTGCCCCAGGTGCTCTGTCCCAAGGAGATGGGAGTTTTATCTATAAGTCCCTGACTGGGGCTGCTGCCTTTCTTTTAGAGATGCCCTGCCCAGACAGAAGGAATCTAGAGAGGCAGTCTGGCTATAGTGGCTTTGCCTAGTTGCAGTGGGCTCTGTCTAGTTTGAATTTCCTGGCAGTTTTGTTTACACTGTGAGGGAAAAACCACCTGCTTAAGCCTCAGTAATGGCAAATGCCCCTCTCCCCACCAAGCCTGAGCATCCCAGGTTGACTTCAGATTGCTGTGCTGGCAGGGAGAATTTCAAGCCAGTGCATCTTAACTTGCTGGGCTCTGTGGGGATGGGGTCCACTGAGCTAGACCACTTGGTTCCCTGGCTTCAGCCCCCTTTCCAGGGGAGTGAACGGTTCTGTCTCACTGGCATTCCAGGAGCCATCGGGGTATGAAAAAAGAAAAGAAAAGAAAAGAAAAAACCAAAAAAAAAAAAAAAAAAAACCCACAAAGCAAAACAACAACAACAACAAAACTCCTGCAGCTAGCTTTGTGTCTACCCAAATGACTGCCCAGTTTTGTGCTTGAAACCCAACGTCCTGGTGGCATAGGCACCCGAGGTCATTTCCTGGTCTGCAGATTATGAAGACTGGGGGTAAAGCATAGTATCTGGGCCAGAGTGCACTGTTCCTCATGGCACAGTCCCCCATGGTTTCCCTTGGCTAGGGGATGGAGTTCCCTGATGCCTTGCACTTCCCGGTGAGGCAACATACCCCCTGCTTTTTCTTCCCCTCCGTGGGCTGCACCCACTATCTAAGCAGTCCAAATGAGATGAGCCAGGTACCTCAGTTGGAAATGCAGAAATCACCCGCCTTCTGTGTTGATCTCACTGGGAGCTGCAGACCAGGGCTGTTCCTATTTTGCCTAATTTGTTCTTAATTCCTTCCACCAAATTTTTTTTTTCTTTTTTATTGCTTATCTCTATAAGTCCTGTATTAGTCTGTTTTCATGCTGCTAATAAAGACATACCTGATACTGGGTAATTTACAAAAGAAAGAGGTTTAATTTGACTTAAAGTTCTACGTGGCTAGGAAAGCCTCACATTCATGGCAGAAGGCAAGAAAGAGCAAATCATATCTTACACAGATGACAGCAGGCAAAGAGAGAGAGCTTGTGCAGGGGAACTCCTCTTTTTAAAACCATCAGATCTTTTGAGACTTATTCAATATAATGAGAACAGTGTGGGAAAGACTTGCCTCTAGGATCCAATTACCTCCCACCAGGTCCCTTCTACAACATGTAGGAATTCAAGATGAGATTTGGGTGGGGACACAGTCAAACTGTATTAGTCCCCTTTAGGTATTTGCTTTTTAAATATCTTTCATTTCTCTTTTCATTTCATTCATATGTTCTTTTATATCCTTGAACATTTTTGTAAGATTGATACTACATATTTTAGGTCTTTTTCTACTAATTACACCATGTTTGTCATTTCTGGATCCCATATTGCTCCTAGGTGTGAATCTTATTTTCCTGCTTCTTACTTATTTCCTGGTAACTTTTGGCAGTATACAAAATGTTGTAATTTTACATAGTTGGTAGTTGGATTTTGTTGTGTTTCTTTAAAAACAATTGTGTTTTGGCACAAGATAAAGTTACTTGTGAATCTATTGGCACTTTCAAGGCTTGCTTTTGATATTAAATATAGCATATCCAGAAAATAATTTGTCAAGGACTAATTTAATCTCACTAATAAAGTATGAATCTTCTGTAGAGGAATGGCTTTCCCATGACACTCTGGCAACTTTGCATATCTCCCCATAGATCATGCAGACAAAGGCTGGAAATTCAGTTCATTTGAAATTTGGCAGAATGCCTTATGATTCTTCCAGCAAATGAGACGATGGGAGGCCTATGAGGAGCTCCTAAGTATCATCACCTACTCTCCTCCCCATCTCCCCTGGGTGGCTGTCTTGAGAGAGGGTTTCTCATTGTCTCCTAAGCTCTGATGGGTCATGAGGCTTTCTGCCTTGGACATCTTAGGATGTAGCTGCAGACTATAAAACTTCTTGGCTATAGTCTACAGTTTGCTATTTAGCCATGGGGTACCATGCAGCTCATAATATTGTCACAAAGCTACTTTTATTTCATTGCAGCTTTTTTTGTTTGTTTGTTTGTTTGTTTTGTCAGTGGGACAGGAATTATGAAGAGCTGGCATTTTGGCTACTATTCATTTCACTCTCCATGTAAGTAATAAACTATATGAATCCAAATGTGGCTCATTTTATTTTATTGGTAGAGTCAGTATGACCTTGTCCTTGGCCTTGCCTTGTTTTGTATGTGTTTGACACCTTCTGAGGACTATCCAAATGCTGTCTTCTGCAAGGTCAATGTACTCTTGTTTGTTGGGATCAATAACTTTTCCCAGCCCTGTGTGAGCTCTAGGAATCCTTCAGACTTTGGATTTCTGATGATGTTTTTCTTAAGTCATATGGAATTTTATCCATGCGTATACAGATCAGTACTCAGCCAAGAATTCCAGGAGATCACCCTGCTCTGGAGTTCTCCCTATGGGCAGCACCCTCCTCATACTCTGCTACCCAAATTCCAGCACCTCAGCCTCTCCAAATTCCAATCTCTTTCTTCTTAAAGTTTGAAGACTGCCATCCTCTGCTTGTGCTCCCTATCTCCATTTGGCATGTGGAAACGAACTCCAGGCAGAAAGTCTGAGGAGAAGTGGTGTATGGACATAAGCAAGGAGCAACACACTCCCCTCAATACTCTTTCCAATCAAAAACTGGTTAACTTACTTTATATTCTATTTTGATTCAAACAGCAAGTCATTTTGATTTATAGTAATTTATTAATATTATTTAAATTGTAAGCTTTGTGTTTTTAAGTCTTATTCCATTTTTTGTAGAGGGTTTTCTTGACCCTCTTCCCATCCCTGTGTGTTTTGACTATTTTAACTAAATGCATCTCATTTACCCTTAGCTCTCATATTGCATGGCTCCATATCAGTTCCTGAAGCCCAGGCATTCTTAGTTTTATTTTGGGTTAGTCCCATAGACTAGCCCAACTAGCCTACCAAGTGGAATACCGAGTAATCTTTCTCAAGTGTACTCTTGTCCTAATCTATTTCTTATTATTGTCAAAATTTATCTTAGTAAGGCAGAGCTTTTACCAAGGATTACTTTTAAAAATATGTGTCATGGTGAGCCATGCTTTAGTAGGTGAAGTCTACACCCTTTAACTTGGCATTTAATTCCTCTGTTTTTCTCACCATGCCTCCCAATTTTTCAAGTACATATTTCACTGTATCTTTACACAGGCCTTATTCCAGTTGTTCTCAAATGTAACCAATGTTCAGAATACTCATGCTGCTGATGACTGAATCCTAGGTTGCACTCCATAGCTACTGAACCAAAACCATTGAGAGTGGAATTCACAAATCAGAATCTTTAAACAAAAAGATACTTTGGTGATTCTGATATTCTACATTTTTAAAACCCACTGTCATAGTGTTCCAACATGAAACAGACATCATATATCCTTTCTTATTTGATTCATTTCACTTGGAGTATCCTCCTCCTTTTCTAGTCAATAAACTCCAATTGAGATTTTAAAATCTAGCCCCTAATTCCCTCATTTGAAGTTCCAGATATTATGCTAAGTATTGTGCTTACATTCTTCTATTTTATGTTTAAACATTTCTAGAAGATAGAAACAAGTGATGCTAAGAAAGCTGTCCAAGATTGTACACTCCAGACAGCCACAATATCAGGATGTGAACTAAAGCTGTCTAAATCGAAAGTCTTAGTAAGGGCAGATGATATTTTATTGGGACCTACATCAATTATGCAAATCCAAGGCAATGATTTTGTGCTAGCTTTCTTGAACCATGATTTTTTGATCTCTAAAATATTTCTCCTTATTTAAATGTGTATCTTTTACATTTGACTTAGTTTCAATTGTGTTTAGTTCTGGATTGGCTGCCCTGTCACTAAAATCGGCATTGAGAAAAAGAATTATTGACCCAATTTTTCAATCTGTGATTGAATTATGATAAATTTGATTACCAAACATATAGATACATGTCCTCGTGTGTATCTAAGGTAATACGAAATAAGAAAATCTTTTTATAAGCAATACGTTATCAGTAATATCAGGGGCTCAGGAAGAAGAGCTCTGGGAAGGGCAAAGGGCCCTGGAAGGCGAATGATTCAGTTTCTCAATTTATAAGGTGTAAAGGTAAGTGAAAATGGTTTTTATTCATGTATCAAGGGCAGAGAAACCATTTTTCCATTACCTTTTTTCTTAGATACATATTGAATCTGAGTCCTTGCTCTGAACTTTGGAATAGAAATCGATCTCTCTAGGGTTTAAGCCCAGTCTCCATTTTCCCTGAGTAGGGCTTTCTAGGGGTATTTACTCAATTCTGGGGTTCATCCTGTTTAAGTAAGTCTTTGTTTCATTATAGTCATAAAAATTCTTAGAATTCTATACATTCCTGTTTGAAATCACTGGGCTAATTTTCCAGCACTGCCTTAGAAACACATTTTCAGTCATGCTATATTGTCTTAAGATTTGTTTTTATGTTTGTACAAGCATTGCCTATTTCTTAACTGATGAATGAAGCAAACTCATTTCTGGGAACCAACAATAACACCTCTTACATGTCCTGCTTGACATTGTCTCATGCAGACTTCTTGTACAGCATTCCCCACAAGCCCATTATTGTCAAAGCAAGCCAGTGAGATACAGAGAGATAGTACTTTCCCACATACAAATGCTAAAACCTATGTACACAGATGTCCAAAGATTTGTCCCGGTAGGATATTATTGTGGGGAGGAGTGAGTCAATAACTTAGCTCTCATGGTGCTCTACCCATTAGTATTTCATTTTTCACTGTCAGATTTGACTGATAGATATTTTGAACATGACTGAATCATTCCCCCTGAGAACTACAGCAGAAGCAAGTGACCTGACCTACCTCCATCTGCATCCCCTCCTTCCCCTGCCACCTCAATATCTTAACCATGTGAAAAAAGTGAATAAAAACTAATCAGGAAACAAATAGATAGCACCATTAAAGCATCTTGAAAATAAAATTCACATCAGTTATAACTCCCAATGCAATCCCTCCCCCCTCCACCCTCCCCCCTCCCTGTGATAGGCCCCGGTGTGTGATGTTCCCCTTCCCGAGTCCAAGTGATCTCATTGTTCAGTTCCCACCTATGAGTGAGAACATGCGGTGTTTAGTTTTCTGTTCTTGTGATAGATTGCTAAGAATGATGGTTTCCAGCTGCATCCATGAGGGATTGCATTGGGAGTTATACCTGATGTAAATGACGAGTTGATGGGTGCTGACGAGTTGATGGGTGCAGCACAGCAACATGGCACAAGTATACATATGTAACAAACCTGCACGTTATGCACATGTACCCTAGAACTTAAAGTATAATAATAAAAAATAATTAAAAAAAATAAAAAAATAAATAAATAAATAAATAAATAAATAAAATGTGGCACATATACACCACGGAATACTATGCAGCCATAAAAAAGGATCAGTTTGTGTCCTTCGTAGGGACATGGATGCAGCTGGAAGCCATCATTCTCAGCAAAAAAAATAAAATAAAATAAAATAAAATAAAAATTCACATAATGATTCTGGGACACAAATGTTTTATATTTATAGATAAAACAAATTTTATCTAGATTGAAATAAGGGAATAATGTTAGATAAAAGAACCAGAATAAAGTAGTATATTCATTTTATCTCCCAACTTAGGATCTAATAACATTTCAGCATTGATGTGAATTTGGTAATTTACTTGGTGGTACTCTGTTATTTTACGAATTCTTAGGAATTATGTGTATTAGTCTGTGCTCACACTGCTAATAAAGCCATACCCAAGACTGGATAATTTATAAAGGAAATTACATGGTAGGGGATGCCTCACAATCATGGAGGAAGGCAAAGGAGGAACAAAGTCATGTCTTGCATGGAGGCAGGCAAGAGAGAGAGAGAAAGGGAGAGAGAGAGAGAGCACACATGTGCAGGGGAACTTCTATTTATGAAACCATCAGATCTTCTGAGACTTACTGACTATCACAAGAACAGCATGGGAAAGACCTACGTTCATGATTCTATTACCTCCCACCAGGTCCCTCCCACAACACACAGGAATTATGGGAGCTACAATTCAAGATGTTATTTGGGTGGGGACGCAACAAAACAATATCATTCCATCTCTGGCCCCTCTGAAATCTCATGCCCTCACATTTCAAAACCAACCATGCTTTCCCAACAGTCTCCCAAAGTCTTAACTCATTTCAGCATTAACTCAAAAGTCCATAGCCCAAAGTCTAATCTGAGATAAGACAAGTCCTCCTGCCTATGAGCCTGTAAAATCAAAAGCAAGTTAGTTACTTCCAAGATGCAATGGGGGTACAGGCCTTGGGTAAATACAGCCATTCCAAATGGGAGAAATTGTCCAAAACAAAAGGGCTAAAGGCCCCATGCAAGTCCAAAATCCAATAGGGCAGTTATCAAATCTTAAAGTTCCAAAATGATCTCTTTTGACTCCATGTCTCATCCAGGTCACGCTGATGCAAGAGGTGGGTTCCCATGGTCTAGGGCAGCTCTGTCTCTGTGGCTTTGCAAGTTAGATGCCACCTCCTGGCTGCTTTCACATGCTGGTGTTGAGTGTCTGTGGTTGTTCAGGCACATGGTGCAAGCTGTTAGTAGATCTACCATTCTGGAGTCTGGAGGATGGTGGCCCTCTTCTCATACCTCTGCTAAGCAGTACCCCAGTTGGGACTCTGTGTGGGGGCTTGTACCCCAAATTTTGCTTCTGCACTGCCCTGGCAGAGGTTCTCCATGAAGTTCCCATCCCTGTACTACACCTCTGCCTGGATATCCAGGGGTTTCCTTACATCCTCGGAAATCTAGGCAGAGGTTCCCAAACCTAGATTCTTGACTTCTGTGCACTCGCAGGCCCAACACCACATGCAATTACGGGAGCTACAATTCCAAATGAGATTTGGGTGGGGACACAGCCAAACCATATCATCATGAAATAAGTTAATTCACTGCTGATTGTACAGCAGACAGGAGTTAATCATTTTTACTAACTAAATCTAAGTGATAACATGGAAAAAATATCAGACTTGTGAAAATCACAATACGATAAATGGCTAAATTTGTTGAACACAGTATGTTTTTCTTGTTTTGCAGTGTTGTACATAATTAGAGGGTCTTTAATGAAAAGGAAAATGTAGTTGTGTATTCATCTCTTTTCTTTGAAAATTCCCTCACTTCTTCTTTTGAAATCTTATAGCACTTTGTACAATCTTGAAGCACTTGTAACAAATTATATTACTCTATAGTTATTTATAGTTCTTTCTACATTCTTACTGAATGCAAACTCTTTTGGCCTGTAATATCTTACCACTGTGTAGTTAAAACATATTTACGGGGGGGCTTGCCCAAGATGGCTCAATAGGAACAGCTCCAGCCTCCAGCTCCCAGCATGAGTGACACAGAAGATGGGCGATTTCTGCATTTTCAACTGAGGTACCAGGTTCATCTCACTGGGGAGTGCCAGACAATCGGTGTTGGTCAGCTGATGCAGCCCGACCAGTGAGAGCTCAAGCAGGGCAAGGTATCACCTCACCTGGAAAGTGCAAGGGGGAAGGGAATCCCTTTTCCTAGCCAAGGGAAACTGAGACAGACAACACCTGGAAAATCAGGTAACTCCCACTCTATACTGTGCTTTACCAATGGTCTTAGCAAACGGCACACCAGGAGATTATATCCCACACCTCGCCTGGAGGGTCCCACGCCAACGGAGCCTCCCTCATTGCTAGGACAGCAGTCTGAGATCTAACTGCAAGGTGGCAGCGAGGCTGGGGGAAGGGTGCCTGCCATTGCTGAGGGGTAAGTGGGTAAACAAAGCCACTGGGAAACTCGAATTAGGTGGAGCCCACCGCAGCTCAAAGAGGCCAGACTGCCTCTGTAGAGTCCTCTTCTGGGGACAGGGCATAGTGAAGCAAAAAGTAGCAGAAATCTCAGCAGAGGTTAATGCCCCTGTCTGATAGATTTGAAGAGAGCAGTGGATCTCCCAGCATGGAGGTTGAGATCTGAGAACGAACAGACTGCCTGATAAAGTGGGTCTCTGATCCCTGAGTAGCCTAACTGGGAGACAACCCCCACTAGGAGCAGACCTACACCTCACACCTCACATGGTGGGGTACACCCCTGAGACGAAGCTTCCAGAGCGAGAATCAGACAGCAACACTCGCTGTTCAGCAATATTCTATCTTCTGCAGCCTCCGCTGCTGATACCCAGGCAAACAGGGTCTGGAGTGGACCTCAAGCAATCTCCAACAGCCCTACAGCTGAGGGTCCTGACTGTTAGAAGGAAAACTAACAAACAGAAAGGACACCCACACCAAAACCCCATCAGTACGTCACCATCATCAAAGATCAAAGGCAGATAAAACCACAAAGATGGGGAAAAAGCAGTGCAGAAAAGCTGGAAATTCAAAAAATCAGTGTGCATCTCCCCCTCCAAAGGAACGCAGCTCATTGCCAGCAATGGAACAAAGCTGGATGAAGAATCACTTTGACAAGTTGAGAGAAGAAGGCTTCAGTCAATCAAACTTCTCAGAGCTAAAGGAGGAACTATGTAACCAGTGCAAAGAAACTAAAAACCTTGAAAAAGAATGGATGAATGGATAACTAGAATAATCAATGCAGAGAAGACCTTAAAAGAACTGATAGAGATGAAAACCATAACATGAGAAATACATGACAAATGCACAAGCTTCAGTAACTGACTCGATCAACTGGAAGAAAGAGTATCAGCGATTGAAGAACAAATGAATGAAATGAAACAAGAAAAGAAGTGTGGAGAAGAAAGATTAAAAAGAAATGAACAAAGCCTCCAAGAAATATGGGATTATGTGAAAAGATCAAACCTACGTCTGATTGGTGTGCCTGTAAGTGATGGGGAAAACGCAACCAAGTTGGAAAACACTCTGCAGGATATCATCCAGGAGAATTTCCCCAACTTAGTAAGGCAGGCCAACATTAAAATTCAGGAAATACAGAGAACGCCACAAAGATACTCCTTGAGAAGAGCAACTCCAAGACACATAATTGTCAGATTCACCAAAGTTGAAATGAAGGAAAAAATCTTAAGGGCAGCCAGAGAGAAAGGTCGGGTTACCCACAAAGGGAAGCCCATCAGACTAACAGCAGACCTCTCGGCAGAAACTCTCCAAGCCAGAAGAGAGTGGGGGCCAGTATTCAACATTCTTAAAGAAAATAATTTTCAACCCAGAATTTAATATCCAGCCAAACTAAGTCTCATAAGTGAAGGAGAAATAAAATCCTTTATAGACAAGCAAATGCTGAGAGATTTTGTCACCAGCAGGCCTGCCTTACAAGAGCTCCTGAAGGAAGCACTAAACATGAAAGGAACAACTGGTACCAGCCAATGCAAAAACATGGCAAAATGTAAAGACCGTCAATGCTAGGAAGAAATTGCATCAACTAACGAGCAAAATAACTAGCTAACATCATAATGACAGGATCAAATTCACACATAACAATATTAATCTTAAATGTAAAATTGGGCTAAATGCTCCAATTAAAAGTCACAGACTGGCAAATTGGATAAAGAGTCAAGATCCATCAGTTTGCTGAGTTCAGGAGACCCATCTCATATGCAGAGACACATATAGGCTCAAAATAAAGGGATGGAGGAAGATCTACCAAGCAAATGGAAAACAAAACAAAAAAAGCAGCAGTTGCAATCCTAGTCTCTGATAAAACAGACTTTAAACCATCAAAGATCAAAAGAGACAAAGAAGGCGATTACATAATGATAAAGGGATCAATTTATCAGGAAGAGCTAACTATCCTAAGTATATATGCACCAAATACAGGAGCACCCAGATTCATAAAGCAAGTCCTTAGAGACTTACAAAGAGACTTAGACTCCCATACAATAATAATGGGAGACTTTAACACCCCACTGTCAACATTAGACAGATCAATGAGACAGAGAGTTAACAAGGATATCCAGGAATTGAACTCAACTTTGCACCAAGCACACCTAATAGACATTGACAGAACTCTCCACCCCAAAGCAAAAGAATAGACATTCTTCTCAGCACCACATCACACTTATTCCAAAACTGACCACATAGTTGGAAGTAAAGCACTCCTCAGCAAATGTACAAGAACAGAAATGATAACAAACTGTCTCTCAGACCTCAGTGCTATTAAACTAGAACTCACGACTAAGAAACTCACTCAAAACCACTCAACTACATGGAAACTGAACAACCTGCTCCTGAATGACTACTGGGTACATAAAAAAATGGAAGCAGAAATAAAGATGTTCTTTGAAACCAATGAGAACAAAGATACAACATACCAGAATCTCTAGGACACATTTAAAGCAGTGTGTAGAGGGAAATTTATAGCACTAAATGCCCACAAAAGAAAGCAGGAAAGATCTAAAATCAACACCCTAACATCATAATTAAAAGAACTAGAGAAGCAAGAGCAAACACATTCAAAAGCTAGCAAAACGTAAGAAATAACTAAGATCAGAGCAGAACTGAAGGAGATGTAGACACAAAAAACCCTCCAAAATGTCAATGAATCCAGGAGCAGGTTTTTTGAAGCAATCAACAAAATTGATAAACTGCTGGCAAGACTAATAAAGAAGAAAAGAGTGAAGAATCAAATAGATACAATAAAAAATGATAAACGGGATATCACCACAGAAATACAAACTACCATCAGAGAATACTATAAACACCTTTACGCAAATAAACTAGAAAACCTAGAAGAAATGGATAAATTCCTGGACACGTACAATCTCCCAAGACTAAATCAGGAAGAAGTTGAATCCCTGAATAGATCAATAACAGGCTCTGAAATTAAGGCAATAATTAATAGCCTACCAACCAAAAAAAGTCCAGGACCAGACGGATTCACAGCCAAATTCTGCCAGAGGTACAAGAAGGAGTTGGTACCATTCCATCTGAAACTATTCCAATCAATAGAAAAAGAGGGAATCCTCCCAAACTCATTTTATGAGGCCAACATCATCCTGATACCAAAGCCAGACAGAGATACAACCAAAAAAGAGAATTTTAAACCAATATCCCTGATGAAGATCGATGCAAAAATCCTCAATAAAGTATTGGCAAACCGAATCCAGCAGCACATCAAAAAGTTTATCCACCATGATCAAGTGGGCTTCATCCCTGGGATGCAAGGCTGATTCAACATATGCAAATCAATAAACGTAATCCAGCATATAAACGGAACCAAAGACAAAAACCACATGATTATCTCAATAGATGCAGAAAAGGCCTTTGACAAAATTCAACAGCCCTTCATGTTAAAAACTCTCAATAAATTCAGTATTGATGGAACGTATCACAAAATAATAAGACCTGTTTATGACACATCCACAGCCATTATCATACTGAATGGGCAAAAACTGGAAAAATTCCCTTTGAAAACTGGCACAAGACAGGGATGCCCTCTCTCACTACTCCTATTCAACATAGTGTTGGAAGTTCTGGCTAGGGCAATCAGGCAAGAGAAAGAAATCAAGGGTATTCAGTTAGGAAAAGAAGAAGTCAAATTGTCCCTCTTTGCAGATGACATGATTGTATATTTAGAAAACCCCATTGTCTCAGCCCAAAATCTCCTTAAGCTGATAAACAACTTCAGCAAAGTCTCAGGATACCAAATTAGTGTGCAAAAATCACAAGCATTCTTATACACCAGTAACAGACAAACAGAGAGCCAAATTATGAATGAACTTCCATTCACAATTGCTTCAAAGGGAATAAAATACCTAGGAATCCAACTTACAAGGGATGGGAAGGACCTCTTCAAGGAGAACTACAAACCATTGCGCAATGAAATAAAAGAGGACACAAACAAATGGAAGTACATACCATGCTCATGGATAGGAAGAATCAATATTGTGAAAATGGCCATACTGCCCAAGGTAATTTATAGATTCAATGCCATCCCTATTAAGCTACCAATGACTTTCTTCACAGAGTTGGAAAAAATTGCTTTAAAGTTCATATGGAATCAAAAAAGACCCCGCATTGCCAAGACAATCCTAAGCCAAAAGAACAAAGCTGGAGGCATCACGCTACCTGACTTCAAACTATACTACAAGACTACAGTAATCAAAACAGCATGGTACTGGTATCAAAACAGAGATATAGCCCTCAGAAATAATACCACACATCTACAGCCATTTAATGGCAATCATTAAAAAATCAGGAAACAACAGGTGCTGGAGAGGATGTGGAGAAATAGGGACACTTTTACACTGTTGGTGGGACTGTAAACTAGTTCAACCATTGTGTAAAACCATGTGGCAATTCCTCAAGGATCTAGAACTAGAAATACTATTTGACCCAGCCATCCCATTACTGAGGATATACCCAAAGGATTATAAGTCATGCTGCTATAAAGACACATGTACACGTATGTTTATTGCAGTACTATTCACAATAGCAAAGACTTGGAATCAACCCAAATGTCCATCAGTGACAGAATGGATTAAGAAAATGTGGCACATATACACCATGGAATACTCCATATAAAAGGATGAGTTCATGTCCTTTGTAGGGACATGAATGTAGCTGGAAGCCATCATTCTCAGCAAATTATCGCAAGAACAGAAAACTAAATACTGCATGTTCTCACTCATAGGTGGGAATTGAACAATGAGATCACTTGGACACAGGAAGGGGAGCATCACACACCAGGTCCTATTGTGGGGAGGGGGTAGGAGGGAGGGATAGCATTAGGAGATATACCTAATGTAAATGATGAGTTAATGGGTGCAGCACACCAATATGGCACATGTATACATATGTAACAAGCCTGCACATTGTGCAATTGTACCCTAGAACTTAAAGTATAATAAAAAAAAGAAAAAAATACTTATTTGCATATTGAAAAATTATTAAAAATAAAGAATAATAAAAACCTTCTCAAATTCCTTTCTTCAGAGCATTAACCTCACAGGGTTTTCTAGGAAGATGCAAAATTTGACAGCACAATTGTGTAAATTTTGCACAATTACAGGATAGAATCAGTCAAGTGTTGCTACCTAATATCCTTCTGTAGGATGGAGATAGCTTGAAAAATTGTTTTCCTTGCTTTTCTAAAATGTGACTTTTACTTTTTAATGTTTAAGTATTGTTAGTAAAGTTTTTCTCTTAAGTCTTCATTGTAGTTTTTGAAATATGTTTCATTAAATGTTACTCAAGTTGAGATGTGTGATGAATTTGGGATGGGTGAGGGATTCAAAGAAAAGTTTTTAATATCCCATAGAACTATAGAAGTAGAATTCTACATAGAAATGTGTGGAATTCTGTACAGAAATGTCTGACCTTGCATAAGGTTGGTAGTACACACTACTCCATAAAATATTTCTTTTGATTCTTTTACCAATAATGAATTTTTATGGATATATCAAGGATGTTTATCTTAATAATCTGTATCAAAATATAAATGTACTCACTACTTCTTTACCCACTGAAACCCAAGGGATAAGTTTAAATGCTAAAGAAATTGGCGTTGAAAGTGTAGCAGAAGCAAAACAAATGTTAGTTAAATGGGAGCATTAGAAAAGGCTCAATGAAGAATCTCAGATCTTCATAGGAGATGTGGCAAAAAGTAAAATATAAAGTTCACCTACTTAACAATCTTACAGCTGGCCTGGCCTGGATACAAGCATTTCATTTGTCATTAGCTTTCCTGTCTTAGCATCTATTCTCATTTCTTGAGAAGAGACCATATCTCATAATGACACTAAAGCTGCTTTTCCTCTCATGGAATCAGTGTTAACAATAGCATATCCCTTTTGCAATCACTGTGAGTGGCAAGGCAAGGCCGCCCTCTATTCTGATGCTGTCTGAAAATGTTCTTCTGCATTCTGCTAGCACCAGGTTCATCTCAAGCCTCTGCTCACTCATTGTGTTGCTCTTAGCATTATATCTGCTGCATGGCTACGAAGAGATAATAGCAAGTAATGAATATGTATTCTAAAAATACAAGCAAAAAAGGTAAGATTGTCTTTTTGTTAGAGTAGAATCTATTGAATCAAATTTACACTTGTCAAAAGATTCTAAATGGTTTTTGAAAAGCCATGGCAGAAGAGCTTTCCAAGTATAACTGAAGCCATTTAGTAGCTGGAAAGGCCAGAAATATCAGCCAAGGTCAAAAAACTTTCGCTTTTCATGTGAACAATGATTCACCCATCAGATACTCTGAAAGAGGTTGTATTGTGTATGACTCTTAGATTAGTTGATATTATCGGAGTTCACATTAATTTCCTTATTTGCTGAAATCAACTGGACAAAATATCTTCTGTTTAAAGCTGCAAAATGCTATCTAAATCCTTTGTATATTTATGAATGCATCATCTCAGCTAGATCCATGAATAGAGAGTTGTGAATTTGTGTTATTCAAAAAAATTTTCTTTTTGAAGTGAAGGTCTTGGCATAGTGAAATTTTGAAGAGTTCCTATATCAATCAATGTCATAGTAGCAAACATATGGCATACATAATTTGGGATACTTTGAGCAGTTATAAATAGGGGGCTATTTGTAAGATGTGGATAGAGTGTAGGGAAATCATGTTGAATAGCACAATATCTTTGGGCTTGTACCAAATAAGGCACTAATTCCCCAAGCCTGGAAGTGGCAAGGAGAGGAAGCACTCAGAATTAGAAACAGAGGCCTGTGCAGAGAGGGCTACCTGCAAACTGAAGGTTGCAGCTGTGACCTTCAGATGAGAGACCCCATAGTGATCTCTTCCCCTCTCCACAAGGTGGGGAGCAGAGTATAAATATTCTGATCTCATTCTCCTTCCACCTTTTGTTCTCTTGCTCATATCCTAACTGGCAGAACCCAGGAATCTAATGGGCAAAGAAGCTTGTGATGCTTTCAGCCATTTAGGGTTGTCTCCAAGGCATTGAAAAAGATAGAGGAAGGTGGGAAATGAAGAAAAAAATATGTATATGTGTGTGTGTATACATACATAATTTTTATATATATATATGTGTGTGTGTGTGTATATATATGTATATATCTTAGTTCCACCACTATAATAAGGTTAAGTTTTACCCCATTGACTCTCCTTTTTTTTGTAAAGTTGAGATGTGTATAGGTCATTGTAACTTTCACATATTTATTCCAATTCTGATTCCTAGATCTCCAGAGTATGATTTGTTATGCCTTAAATATTTTAGAGTACTCATTATTTTTCTTCTAATATTTATCTTTTCTTTAGTCTTAACTCTCCCAGTCTTCTCAGGAATTTCTCATATAACATCTTAACTGGTGTTTTAGATTCTAAAGGTAGCAAGAAGGTGGAAATGAGCCTAGTTAAAATAAAATAAAATTACACTTGAAAATTCTTTAACTTACGTTTACAACATGTACACATATCTTAGTGTGTGAAATATTAAATTGAAGGCCCATGACAAAAACAACAAAAGTAAAGTTTATACACAGATGTCTGAGCATTCAAGCTATTTTTCCTAAGTTCAAATGCATGGAGGTGAATGAAGAATGAATGGAAAATTCTAAAGTGTTCCTAATTGCTCACTGGGTTTACTTCTATATGCTTTAATGTCAAACTCCTATAAGCTTAAGCTATCTATGTTTGTTTCTTCTTGTAAAGATTGAATGAGTGAGTGAAATCATGTCTTTGGGGAAGATGAACTAATAATAAGCTAAATGTGTATATGTTATATTTCTTATATTTCTATCATATATAGTATCTACTCTCCTCCTAACTCTAATAAATCTCTTCTTGGGACTCTTCTTTTCCAATATTCCTTTTACAACAATTCCTATTTAGGCTTAGTCATGATACCGTAGTTGTGAATTCCCCACATAAGAGTATGTTGAAAGTAATATTTCAACCTATTGAAATCTAATGAAAAGAAATGTGATATAAAAGAAAAAGTCTTCAAGCATTGGATAAATGATCATCTCTATGGGACAATGTAGAAAAGAGTCCTTCATTACACAGATGTTGGAATTAATGGCCACAAGGATATTTTAATTCACTATAATCAACAAATATTCACTGATTATCTGCTAGGTGACTAGCACCATAAAACAAAGTCATAATTACTAAGTAATACATGATCACTCACCTCAAGGATTGTGCAGGTTAGTAGATAAACAACGTGTGCCAAAGTTAGAGGTGAGATTTGAAAAAGATGAATGGTGGTACAGAAAAACCGGTGTAGTGTTCCCTAGACACGAAGGTAAGGTATGTACATGTTAGAAATTCTTCACAGAAGATATGACACTCAAGCACTTTGAAGGAAAGGAGTGAGCAAAGGCCACTATGGAGAAAAACAGTTATCAATACTGTCATATGCTTAAGGTTGAAAAAATACAATGAAGTCATTACACGACTCATTGAACTTAGTGATTAGGTGTCCTTGGTAAACTTTTCCAGGGAGGTATCAGTGGTGAAATTCTGGCAGAAGTTCCATAGTGCACTAAAAGGTGACTGTGGGCTGGGAAGACAGAGAGTAGTCATAAGTGTAAACTGTTCTTTCTAGGTGATTTGATTTGGATAGAAGAGAGAAAGGATCAAGAGAGTCTTTGTTGTTGTGCACAGACAGGTGATCACAAGGAGCCAATAAGAGGGAACAAGTTACAAAAGCAAGAAACAGAGTACCAGTGGAGCACGTCTTGGCGTGAGAGTGTGAAAAGTCAGATAATGAGCATAGGAGGAGGAATGAACCTTCCATGGAAAGGCAACATTTTTGAGAACAGGAGAAATAAGGGAGAGTGGATTCAGCTTTAGGTAAGTTTGTAGGTGTGAATGCTGAAGAAGTTAACTTCTGATAGTCTAGTTGTTTTCTGTTAGTTTTTGGATATTGACCATGGTTGCCATTGTTATTACAGGAATGGGATAAGAAGTTGATAAGTGAGATAGAAAAGGTTGCTGGAGGCCTCTGAGTTGTTTTGAGCAGAACAGTGTTTCTTGTGTGAACAAAGGTGAACCTGAAAGAGCTCATCCTTCAAGGTGGATCCTCATTGGTAACTAGGCCTAAATTTAAAACAAAGCTAATTGTCCATTTGCTGAGTAGAGGTCACAGACATACTCTGAGGTCCCCCAAAATCCCACACCGTTTTAACCTTGGGACTTTTAGAATTCACTAACTTTGGCCAATCAGGATTCAGCTGCATCAACCAATCAGAAGTCAGCTGCATTTACTAGTTAGAGCTAAGCACTTACATTCTTCATTTGCATAAATAGACCTGATTGGGAATCTGGGAAAGAACATTTGCTCCAAAACCTGAACCCTCTCTTTGTTCTGTGGAATGCACCTTCCTTTTACACTGAAGGTTGTTGTGCAAAGTATTCACTGTGAAAAAAAGTCTCTTCCCTCCAAATTCCTTTTCAGAGAACTTTCGTTCACACCTGAAAATTTCATATGGAAGTAATAACCTTCCAGTACCATAGAATGTGGCTGATTTGGAGATAAGGATATATACAAAGGTGATTAAGTTAAAATGAGGTCATTAAAGTGGGCCCTGATCCAATAAGACTGGTGTCCTTATAAGAAGAGGAAATTTGGATGCCAATACATATGTATCTGTATACATACCTAGAGAGGGAAGATGATGTGAAGACACAGGAAGAAGACAGCCATCTGTAAGCCAAGAAGGGAAACGGAATAAATTTTCCCTCAAGGCCTTCAAAAGAAACCAAGCCTGATGATTTTAATTTTGAACTTCCAGTCTGCAAAACTGTGAAAATGTATATTTTTGCTATTTAAACCAGCCAGTCTATGGTACACTGTCATGGCAGCCCTAGCAAATAAATGCAAGGGTTAACTAAAAATAAAAGCATATTTTTGCAGTTATATATTATTTTTTTCTTCAAGATTTGGTGCCCCAGAGATGCAGAAAATTTATGTTCTGTGTAGTGTGTAGCATGCTATTTCTATTTAAAGAAGTAAGATATGTGTCTGTCCATTGTCTTCACAGGGAAAAAGACAAAATATCAAGATGATGTCAAGTTTGGACATATCCATATACATATTTAGCCTCATTTTGCATATGTACATATAAATATAGTTATCTATGTTATATATGATATATCTAGATAATGATGGTCTTTTGTTATCTATCTCCTATGTACATAAGTATCCATAATTAATACAAAATTTAAATTGCACAGAAGAAAGTTGGAAAAATAGAAAGAAGAGTGACAGAAAGGCAGTTAAATAGGAAAGAAACAACTAGATATTTATTGATGGCCTATCCTCAGTCAATATGTTAAGTGCTTTCACATACATTACTACATTTACTACTTAAAATAGTTGCTAGGTTTCATGTTGTCATTTTTACAAATGGGGGAATTACATCTCAGAAAAAGATAGGTAACTAATCAAAATCATATAGCTATTACATATCAGAGCTGGGATTTGAATGTAACTCATCAGCTTTAAATAAGTGTATAAGAGGTATCACAATGAACTATATAATTAATTGCTCAATGAATAATTTATTTTTCTGTGGCCTCCCTGTTTGTTTTCTGTGAAAGCAAATAGTTGCACAACAATATTAGGTTAAAACAAACTCAGACTTTCTTTTTAATTCATTTTAATTATTAATAGACAATAGGAAACCAGTCGAAGCTCCCAATAAGTTACTGTGTATTAAACCATGGTGGGAAACTTCAAGATAAGGTGTGAATCTTTTTTTTTTTTTTGAGATGGGAGTCTTGCTCTGTTGCCCAGGCTGGAGTGCAGTGGCGTGATCTTGGCTCATTGCAAGCTCTGCCCCCTGAGTTCATGCCATTCTCCCGCCTCAGCCTCCCAAGTAGCTGGGACTATAGGCACCTGCCACCACGCCCGGCTAATTTTTTGTATTTTTAGTAGAGACGGGGTTTCACCGTGTTAGCCAGGATGGTCTCGATCTCCTGACCTCATGATCCACCCGTCTCGGCCTCCCAAAGTGCTGGGATTACAGGTATGAGCCACCGCGCCCGGCCAGGTGTGATTCTTAGAAGCAGTAAAATAAAAAACATTTTATGTTTGATTACATTTTATATTATCTGCTGTGATAGTTACAGAAATATTAGCAAAAGATCAATCAAATCAAGTCTTGTTGTGGTTGTTAAAATGAATAAACTTATAATAGATATAAGAAATTTTTATATCTAGAGAAACATACAAATTAAGTTTAATATACACCATCATCATTAGGCATCTATAAAATATGTTTAGAATTACAATAATAAGAGCAACGTACATTCTTAAAATATTTTGGACAAAGGAATAGTACAACAGTAAATCTGGTTTTCTCTCTTGGGTAATCACTATGTAGAAGCAATATGATGTGTTCCAGTGAATCCCCTAAATTTCCAGAAGGAACAAAGTCATTTACCTCTTATCTTCATTATGTAGCAGCACATTATAGCATCATGAACACTAGCGTCCAATAATCAATGACTCCTGCCAGTATAGTAACTCCTTTCTTTGTCTGCCAGTCGACCAGCATGAAGATCCCCAAATGACCAAGCAGCTGCTCAGTTTTGGATTTGGTGGAACCTTTAACAGGGATGCTGGTAAAACAGCTTTCCCTACCCCTACTCCAGGAACTAAGACCTTTATTCCAGAAAAGCCTAAAGTTGTAGTAATGAAATCACTAATTCTCCCACAGATAACTGCAAATTATAATTAGAAATACTAACCCTAATTTCACCATTTCAGTCCTAGACTAATGTTTTCTAGCTGCTAAGTACACAGTCGTATATAATGGCCATTAGTTAAATAATATACTTTACCTTGAAGCCTTGAAGGACAATGTCCCAATCTCAGAGATGTCACTTCCAAGTTGGTACTTAGCTCTGCCATCAGGAGACCACATGATGTATGGTGGAAACAGTACATTCCTTGGTTATTTATCATTGTCACCCCTCCTTCCAAAAATGTGACCCTTGGTCCTAGGAGATGTTTTTCGAGATTTATGAACCTTTGAGTGGTGGTGCTTTGCAAGGTGCTGTGAGAAAGACAGACAGTTCTATGCCAAGAATAATTCAAGTCGGGGCAAATCACTACTCCCTTTAGTAGGTAAGAGATCTGATGTTTTCAAGTTGCCTCCAAGTGGCTAGTTGGTCTCTTTGATGGATGGTATCATCATCCATCAAGTACTCAACATTGATCTCTGCTTTTGACAGATCTGACATTCAGCAGCAGCAGTACGTAGTTCTGATTAGCACGAGGGAGCCCATGCTATTTGGCCCATGTGTATTTTTATTATGACACCATTGTTTATCTATTTTTGAGTTCAGTGCTCAAGCACTGGGGTGTATGAGTACAGAGGCTGACTGAGCTTCCCTTGATGAGTCATCTAGAACTCTTTTTCTCTAATCTTCCGATATTGCTAGTTGCTCTTACCAACCAGGAAAGTCATTTACCACTGTCCACTGTATATTATTCCTTGAGGAAAGTGTCCAGTTAAAAGTTCTGCCAACATGGAAGATTTCTCCTCACTGTTGTCTGTCAAGGGATACCCCTGAGAGAAAATGTGATGTGAAAGCAGTCCATATTTTACTCACTGCAACTATTATGACGCATCCATGAACAAAGCCTGACGTTTTTTTTTCCCTCTTTGTTGGCTGATTATGAGGAACTTCCTTAAGATGTAGGTGTAAGTTAACAGGTGCTGACATGACAGAGGTAAGAAGGCAGTCTTGTGCCCTTAGAACATCTCATGCCCTACCTTGAATATGCCATTTCAATTATATAATTTGGTTGATCTGAAAGTAACCAGTTTATTAAAGGTGGTGCTAGTTACATTATCACTTAACATCTTTTATGGTCAGGATACCAGCCTTTGCTAGGGCCGTATAACATGCCGCAGTTGCTTTGCTAATGGTGAGTAGATCTCTGTTGCAGACAGCTTTGCTCCAGGATCTTGGAGATCCATGACGCAACTCTCTATATAGGGCTTGTCAGAAACTTCACATGAATTCTTATCTAACACAAATTATTTTAGAACCAGGAAATCTTCTGGGTTACATGTGTCAAAGGACAGGTGTGCTTGCATTGTGTTTTGAACATTTTAGAGAGATTATTTTTGCTGTGGGATCCACTCAAAACTTATATCCATTCAAGTCATCCAATAAATGAGATGGAGGAGTATTTCAAGGTGTTGAATGTGCAATTTTCAAAGTCTAAAAGAGGTCTACTAAATGCTCCATTGTTTTTTTAGTTGTAGGTGTTTCAAAGTGCAATCATTTCTCATTTCCCGTGGATGATATGGTAGTTTTTAAAAAGCTGTAACATTATTTTGCTATTCCTTTCATTTAGAGACTGAATCAAATTGTCTTTCTTTTGAATTCGGGCTGGCCTTAGTTACTTATTTAATCAATGTAATGAAGCCGAAAGATGGGGCTTTTGACACCAAGTGATAAGTAGTCTTGCAGTTTTTTTTCCCAGGCCTCTTGAGACAACCACTATTGGAATCTAGTTGACATGTTATGAGAAATCCCAAGAAGCATCCAGAAGAGTTCCATGTGAAAAGGAACCAAAATCTACAGCTGACAATTTCAGCTGAGTTCACAATCAGCCATCTAAACCTGATAGCCATGTGAGTGAACTTCCAGCCCAAGGTGATGCTACATGGAGCAGAGATGAGCTGTTCTTGCTATTTCCTGCCTGAATTTCATATTCATGAACAAAATTAATGATGGTTGTTTTTCTAAGTTAAAAAGTGGTTTAATATGCAGCAATGGATAATTGGAACAAGAGACTATCTTAGTATGTCTCATGGCACAGGATTTCTAAATACTTCAACAATGTGGCCGACACTTGAATGCTTTTAGGATTTATTTCCTACTCTCTGCTACACTCTCTGCTACATGTGGCTTACCATGATGTAAAGAATATATGAAAGTTTCTGCTTACACTTCTGATTAATGTGATGTCATGTGTATCGTAGACCAATGCGACGTTTTGTGGAATGTCATACAGTCCAACTGGGGAAGTACAGTATCTTAGGGAATTAACCAAAAATTAACTAAAATTAACATTTTCTGTTAGGACCCTGGAGAATGTATCTGGGAACAGATCTTAGGAATATGGAAATGGAGAGGGCAGAATATAAAAGTGGATACATTTTTTTAACTGTAAAGCCACTCTCACACCTCATGATTTAATAGCCTACCATTGATACCTGGAGGTGGTCCTCATACATTCCTCATACATTCGTGGGATCACATCTTGAAGCTTGGATAAAACAATGGCTTATGGTAAAAACATGGAGGTGCTGAAATATGCAATCATACATAGTAAAATAATTCATCTACAAATAATTTAAAATAAGGCAAAACTAAGTAAATCATGGTTAAGGGGATAATTCTTGAAACTAATAGAGTTGGATATAAGGACATTTAATTTTCTTTTTTAAAAATTATTTTAGTCTATATCCTTTACGTAGTGTTCTCTTTATCTGCAATGTTAGAATAAATCAATTTTTGCTCTTATGCAATTTTCCAAAGAGATACTTCCTTTGATTTTTTAGAATATTTCACTCTGCAAAGTAGTAAAGAAAAGGTGTTAGTATTCTGTAGGCTTTAGAATGGTTCATAAGAAAGAAATACTTATTCACTGCAGTCATGGTTATATTTCATTTCCTATTATGTCTGCATTTGGATCTAAAAATGTTAAAATTATTCTATATTCAAATTCTTCAGTAAGTGATGAGAGAATTCTCATTTCCATGCATTATTTGTGGATATTGAAAATTATTTTTAAAACCAGTCATTAAGTTGAGAGAAATGGAAACAGAAATTAGCAGATTAAAGGAAAAGAGAAACTCAAAACCAGGAAGACATTCAGGAATGAAATCTTTCTTTAGTTAGACATCTAAAGCATTCATTCATTCATCCATCATTTATTCATTCATATAGTCATATATTTTTTCAATAAATACTTATTGGGCATCTCCCAGACACTGAAGATTTACCAGTGAACAAAATCTACATCCTTTCATAAAGCTATAGTCTAGCAAAAAGAAATATATTAAAAAATTACAAAATGAAATATTTAATTAGAACCGTGAAAGTGTTATAAGAAGTGCAAAGAAAGCAACAGAATTTTAAGCAATCTTCCTACTTCTGCCACTGCCCTCCAATAATTATTTTCACACCACATCACACATGTGTGATCCTTCAAGATATGTCATACCTCTGCTCAGGATCTTCCAATGGCTTTCTGTCTCATTTAGAGAAAAATTCTGTTTTTATTAGGTATTACAGAGTAACAAACCACCCCAAAATGTAGCGGCTTAAAATAACAATTTATTACGTCAAGGGTTCTGGGATTGGCTGCATTCAGATGTGTGGTTCTTACTTAAGATCTTTCATGTGATTGCAGTCAAATGCAGCTAGGGTTGGATTCATAAGGTTTGCTGAATTCATGGAACTGGACATCCAAGATGACTTCTTCATTTACAGATCTGGTGACTTAGCTGTGATGGCTAAAGCAGCTGAGGGCTGGCTATGTTCTCTCCCAACATGTGGCTTTCCTCTTGGCTAGCTTGGACTTTCTCAGAATATCAAAATCTCAAGGTAGACTTCTTACATGTGGTTAGTTTCTCTGAGAGTGAGCATTCCAAGAGACACAGGTAGAAGCAGTACTTTTTATAACTAAGTAATGAATGCCACACTAGTAGTTACACAGGGCCAGGCTAGGTTCAATGCAGAAGGCAGCGTCACAAAAAAGATGGTTCCCTTTGGAACAAACTTCTACGAATTCAAAACCCTTTAAATGATGGGCAGGTCTTGAAATTTTTGGTTTCACTGTTATTGAAACACCAGGAGTTCTGGTTAGGTCCTGCTGCTCACCACACAGAAAACCAATCACTGAGACAATGATTATTGCCAAGGAAGAAGGCTTTAACAAGGTGCTGCAGCCAAGGAGGTGGGAGATCAGTCTCAAATTCATCTACCTGATAGATTAGATCTGACAGGTTTAAATAACAGGGAAGAAATTTGGGAGGGCTAATGAAGAAATCATGATGAATAAAGGGCCTGAGCTCCTTGTCTAGATGCGACGATCTGGTGAGTTTCAGTTCTTTAATACTTTTTGAGAGGCCTTATTGTCCTTTCCTGAGGAAGAAACTCAGATGAAACAAATGTAAATTTTAAGCTTTAAGACCAGAAGGGTCAATTTATATGTTTATTGGGGGGGCAGGATGGGAGAACAGACCAAACATAACAAAAACCACGAAACGGTCTATGGGTCTATTGAGTTGGTTTAAACACTTCCCATTACCTCTTTGTCTTAGTTCTGTGTGCTTCCTCCCTTGATCATTAAATTCAGCCATATTGGCCTCCTTTTTGTTCCTTGAAAATGCTAGGTTGACTCACATCTCAAAGAGCTTTGCACTGTGATTTTCTTTTCTTTAGAAGATGCTCTCCCAGATATCCACATGACATTTTCCCTCATTTTAATATTTTTGCTTAAAAAGTCACCTTCTTAGTGAGACATTCTCTGATTACCCTATTTAAAATAGTTACCAGTACTGCCAAACCATGTTCCTCCTATAGCATTTTGGTCTTCATTTTTAGCTTCATTTCATTCTATTTAATCAACATGATGTATTATACATTTTTAAATAAAATTTTTGAAGTACTGTATACATACGACAGTCACAACCTATAAATGTACAGCTCAATGCATACACCAAAGTGAACCAATCCTTATAATCAGAACCCAGAACAATTAACGGAATATTAATTATCCCCTTCTAGTCACTGCCATGCCAGACAATGGTAACCACGATCCTGATTTTTAACACTATTTTTTCTACCTTTAAACTCTATATAAGTTAAATAAGACATAAGATTCATATTTTATTTTTGTGTTCAAATATTATACTTGTGAGATTCATTACTATCGATGCAGTTGTACTCTGCTTAATTTCATTGTTGTATGGTGTTCCATTGTATAAATTCACTACAATGTATCTATTCTGAAGAGCATTTGGGATTTTTCCAGTGTGGGGTCAATAATATTGCTATCAATATTGCTGTATTTTTTTGATATTTGATATTATATATTTGTATAAACACTACCATATGTGTATTTGATATTATATATTCCTGTTTATTATGTATATTTGGGAGTAAAATTGCTGGGTTGCTAATATTCTATTTATTTGATTTGGTTATTGTCTGTTTTTCCCTTTCAAGATGTGAGTTTAATGAGTACAAAGGTTTTTGTCTATAATATCTAGAGTTTGGATACAGGAGACTTTCTTAGAGAAGCAAATTTGAATTGAAATGTTGAAGTTTAGTAGATAGTTTATTATATAAGAAGTTTGGAAAAAATCTTTTCTCAAGCAGAATAAAAATCCTGTTGAAAAGCTTGGAGGTGGCAGACTATGTGCATTTGAGAAAATCAAAGACGTGTGTGCTGTTTAGGTAGTGAGGAGGTCAAAAAATGAGAGCATGTTTTAGAAGATTATAAAGGCTTTTATCAAGTCTTAAAATATTCTTACAGTTTTATTCATTATATTTAAACTGGTGGAAATGTGTTGCTTATAGGATAACTCATATTCATATTTTCATTTTAAAAAAAGCCCTGGCACACAAGTGGGGTTATAAGTGGGGAGACAGAACCTGACTAGGAGGATTTTCAGCAGGGTTACTAAATAAACAATCAAGGTTGAAGAGAAAAGATGTTTTAAAAGGTATTTAGTATTTAAACTGGTAATTAATTGATCATGGTGGCTGAGATATTTTTCTAGGATGCTTTAGGCTTATTTTTTGGGCGGGGGAACAGAATAAGATGTATTTAAGACACTGGAAGGAAGAAGTAGATGCATATATATCTCTAAGGAAGAGTATCAGCTGAAGATACAACATTGGGCGTTATTTGTAATATAGTAACTAAATATGATATCTTATTTGAAGATGCCTAATACCCAAGATCAAGATTGGAGAATTTTCAATATCTATATCTTATCTAGGGGAACATAGGCCAGCACATGTGCCTAAGAAAAACACATCTAGAGATGCAGAAGAACAGCTAGGTAAATATAGAAGGGGAATGTTCCAAAGGAGGAAACTCAGTGACTAACACCATTATCATCACACACTTATAACTATCTGACATTATTTTTGTCCATTTGTTTGATGTTCATTATCAGTCTCCCACTTACTAGAATGTAAGCTCTATGAGAATACGCATGTGCTGCTTCTGTTCACATCTGCATTCTTAGTGCCTAGTACAGTGGTAGTACTCACAAGTATTTGTTCAATTAATGTTAATGAGAGTTTTCTTATTATGAAATTTCATATTTTTGTATTCAAATATTATACTTGTGAGATTCATTACTATCGATGCAGTTGTACTCTGTTGAATTTCATTGTTGTATGGTGTTCCATTGCATAAATTCACTACAATGTATCCATTACATCCACCTTCTTACATAATAAACTATCTACTAAACTTGAACATTTCAACTCAAATTTGCTTCTCTAAGAAAGTCTTCTCTACCCCAACTCTAGATATGGTAGACAAAAACCTTTGTACTCATGTCCATTAAATTTAGCGATATGGTGGTTTCAATGACATTTTCAAGAACTGTGCACTAGTAAGTTCTGACTGTGAGAATAAAATACCACAGAGTGTCTGGCTTAAACAACAAAAATTTATATTCTCATAATTTTGGCCATAGAAATCCCAGATCAATATGCCAACAGATTCAATTTCTGGTGTGGCCCCTCTTCTGAGTGGGCCAGACAACCACCTTTTTACTGTGTCCTCATATGCTGTTTCTTCTATGTTTGCATGTATAGAGTGAGAGAGGGAGCCCTCCTGTTGTGTCCGGAACTGGTGGGTTCTTGGTCTCACTGACTTCAAGAATGAAGCCACGGACTCTCGCGGTGAGTATTACAGTTTTTAAAAATGGTGTGTCCAGACTTTTTTCCTTCAGACGTTCAGATGTGTCTGGAGCTTCTTCCTTCTGGTGAGTTCGTGGTCTTGCTGGCTTCAGGAGTGAAGCTGCAGACCTTTGGGGTGGTGTTACAGCTCATAAATGCAGCATTGATCCAAATAATGAGCAACAGCAAGAGTTATTGCAAAGACCGAAACAATAAAGCTCTCAAGGTCTGGAACAGGACCCACCCAACTCGGTTGCCACTACTGACTCGGGCAGCCTGCTTTTATTCCCTTATCTGGCCCCACCCACATCGTGCTGATTGGTCCGTTTTACAGAGAGCTGATTGGTTCACTTTATAGAGAGCTGATTGGTCCATTTTGACAGAGTGCTGATTGCTGCGTTTACAATCCTTGAGCTAGACACAGAGTCACAGAGAGCTAGTTCGCTAGATACAGGGTACCAATTGGTGTATTTACAAACCTTGAGCTAGACACAGAGTGCTGATTGGTGCATTGCAATCCTTGAGCTAGACACAGAGTGCTAGTCCTCCAAGTCTCCACTAGGTTAGCTAGATACAGAGTACCAATTGGTGTATTCACAAACCTTGAGCTAGACACAGAGCACTAATTGGTATACCTGCAAACCATGAGCTAGACACAGAGTGCTAGAAGAAAAAGTTCTCCAAGTCCTGGCTAGGTTAGCTAGATACAGAGTGCTGATTGGTACACATACGATCCTCAGGCTAGATATAAAAGTTCTCCAAGTCCCCACCCAGTTCAGGCGCCCAGCTGACTTCACCCAGTGGATCCTGCACTAGGGCTGCAGGCAGAGCTGCCCGCCAGTACCCAGCAGTGACTGCACTCCTCAGCCCTTGGGCTGTCCAGGGGACCGGGCCAAAGAGCAAGGGGCGGCAACCGTCGGAAGGCTCAGGCCGCCTCAGAGCCCACCGCAGGGGGAGGAGCTCAGACATGGCAGGCTGCAGGTCCTGAGCCCTGCCCCAGTTGGGAGGCAGCTAAGGCCTGGCGAGAATTTGAGTGTGGCGCTGGCTGGCCGGCACTGCTGGGGGACCAGGCACAACCTCAGCAGCTGCTGGCCCGGGTGCTAAGCCCCTTACTGCCCTGGGCCGGCAACACAGGCTGGCCACTCAGTGTGTGGGGCCCACCAAGCCCGTGCCCGCACCCGCCAGAACTCACACTATCCTGCCAGCACCAGGCGCAGCCCTTGCTCCCGCCTCTCCCTCCACACCTCCCGGCAAGCAGAAGGAGGCAGTTTCGGCCTCAGCCAACCCAGAGAGGGGCTCCCACGGTGCCGTGGCGGGCTGAACGGCTCTTCAAGTGCCTCCAGAGTGGACGCTGAGACGGAGGAGGTGCTGAGAGTGAGGACTGCTAGCACATTGTCACCTCTCACTGTGTCTCTTCTAGCAACATGAATCCTATTATATCAGGGTTCTACTCTTATGACTTTATTTAACCTTAATTACTTCTTTAGGAACACTGTCTCCAAACAGAGCCACACTGCGGATTAGAGCTTCCATATAGGAATTTTTCTGGAGACACAACCTTCATTCCATAACTAGCTGCGTAATAGAGAAGTGGAAACTCATTTGGGCAGAGTTGGAGTGAATTGTGGGTCAGGAAGCGAAGTTAATGACTTTCCTTATGAGAAGTTTGCCTGAGAAGGCATAGAGTGAGTAAAAGCAACCGTTGGGAAATGTAGATTGAAGGTGGGTTTTTGTCGTTTGTTTATTTGTTTATTTTATTTATCTGGTAGGAAGCATGAGATAAAGATAGCAAAAGAGAGCAAGGACAATAAATATCATGTGTTTTCTGAGAAGGCTGAGGGGATGAGATTCAGAGCACAAAGTGCTTGACATTAGGTATGAAGATGTGTGTTTTGTAACAGTTAAAATGCAGGAAAAAATGGGTGTAGATACATTGAGGTTTAGAGGCAGAAAGAGTAAGACTTCCCATCTGATATTTCCTGTCTTCCTCTATGGCGGAGAAGGCCTGGGCTTCATCCAAGTGTTAAGTGTTACAGATTCAGTGGTGAGAGAAGGGTTTAATCAAGGAAACATGTTAACTTCATAGGAAAACTGCTTTCAAGTGCATGTAATCATGCACTAAAGATGATCTCAGTTTGTTGCTCTGTTATGTGATTTATTCTCAAGGGATCCAGCTTGGTGAGTAGAGATAAGAGAAAGTAGATGGTTTCTACAGAGTTATTATTTGTGGGTTTGTTTGCTTGTTCATATATGTTATATTTTGTTTTGAGGCAGGTTTGTAAAAGAGAGGAACAACTTAATTAGGAAATTAGAGTAGCAGTTAAATATGTATATAGGGCTCATATAGTTTCTGGGGTTTAAAAAATTATCCAGAGTATTAAAAATATCTAGGAAATAATTTTGCCTTATGTTTCAAAGGGCATAGAAAGGATTAGCTGCATTTTAAAATGTCTTCTCTGTTATTAGTTCATAGCTTCCCATTCTTTCCCTTCATAATAATTAGTACTAATTGCAATATATATATTTGTATTTATTTGTTCAGTGTTGGTATCTTTTAGTAGAACATGAATCCATAATTGTAGGGATCTGCCCCTCCTTTTTTTTTTTTTTTTTTTTTTTTTTTTTGAGACTGAGTCTTGCTCTGTCACCCAGGCTGGAGTGCTGTGGCCGGATCTCAGCTCACTGCAAGCTCCGCCTCCCAGGTTCCCGCCATTCTCCTGCCTCAGCCTCCCGAGTAGCTGGGACTACAGGCGCCAGCCACCTCGCCCGGCTAGTTTTTTGTATTTTTTAGTAGAGACGGGGTTTCACCGTGTTAGCCAGGATGGTCTCGATCTCCTGACCTCGTGATCCGCCCGTCTCGGCCTCCCAAAGTGCTGGGATTACAGGCTTGAGCCACCGCTCCCGGCCTGGATCTGCCCCTCTTATATTGTTGGTGCTCAAGGATGTTTATTATGTTGAATGTAAGGAGTTCATATGATAATTTCCTCCTGAATATTAGCATAAAAGTTCTGTTCAAGTCCAGAATTTCTTCTTGTTATGTGCTAAATTGTTTTCAAATTGGTGTTTAGTGAAAACAGAGTAGACTTTGGAGTCTAAGTAATCTCATGTAAGTTTCACGGTCTCAGTTTTCTCATTTGTAGAAACAATGCATCAGAAAAGAAAAGGTTGCTATCTAGAGAAGAAATAACAATTGAAGTCACATCTACATTTCATGGATGATGGAGAATTTAATCTAAAATAACGAGGTTATGAAAGATTAGCTCTATGTAGTCGTAGGGAAAAAGTTGAGAAAAAAACAATTTAATTCTGTATAATAAAGAACTAAGAAATTGTGAGCAATATGTTAGTTCCCAGTAGAGTTGTTTTGGGGAGGCTCAGAAAGAGATTTGGCTGGAAGAAATGGAGTCTTGGAATTCTGGTGTCAGACTAGGGCTGTGGAACCTCATAGCTGGTTAAAAACTCCCTTGCGGAAGTGATAAAAATAATAAATGATGTGTGATATTTGATTTTAAATAGTTGCTGATGTGTTTTGTAATTTCTCTTCCTCATCCAGAGACCTTGATGAGTTTGTTACTAATAGCTTGTGTGTGATTTACTGCCCTAGGTGGTAACTCAGATGAAAAGGTCATGATTTCCTATGGAATAACGTGATGTTGTGAGATGACAGTAGTCACAGGACTGGTAGAGAGCCAGCCAGAGTAATACACAAAATTATAACCAACAGATTATCACATCAGCTGAATACTGGAATCCAAATACATATTGAGGCCTCTTGAGTTTTCAGAATTAGGAGAATGGGATAGGCTCATATTGTTTTACGTGACTACTTAAAGAATAATCCATGTCAGAATGTTTTAGGTTACATGGAATTCATAACATCTACATTGTAGGATTTGTTGCCAGGTCTAATAGATAATGCCAGCACAACTGTTAGCATGTGCAGCAATTTTGTGTAGGATAGAAAAAAAGCGTCCTCTTTTCGTGGATGAATTAGAAAAAGGTACCACTTTGGGATAGATGCATCCTGCTGTAAAGAGCATAACCCTAGCTAGACTGTGTAGGTTTCTCTACCTTTGTGGACAGTCACTTGTGAACAGTGCCAAAACTGCACAATCTTAGCATGGACGCCTTTGGATAATGTAAATGTCAGGTATAGAGTAGACACGCAACAGAAATGGTAACAACTAAAATTACTCTGGATTACATAAGACCGTGATTTAATGCTTATTTCTGGACATAATAACTGGTATGCTGACTATAAATGATTTTCCATTTTTTCCTGCAATAAATCTAAGTTCAAGTATGTGTATGTGTGTATATGTACGTGTGTATGTATGTGTGTGTATCTATGCATCATGCGTATCTTTGCATGTGTGTGTGTATAAGCCTGCTTACAAAGTTGATTCATTGTATTTCTTTGAACTTGCTGATATAAAATACATGTAGAATAGAAACTTTGACTCATCTCCACTAAATTCTGCAAATGCAAATACATTCTACATTGGTAATAGAGGTTTTAATAGAGTTCTTTTAGAGAAGAGCTCACAAAGTATTTCAATTTAGTTTTAATTATCACTCTAGGATAGCTTTCCTCTCTCACTACAATCTGAGCTATAAAGACAGCTCAGACTCCTGGAATTGGGGTGACCTTGAGATCAGGCTTTGAGCTTTGAATGTTTTGCTACAAGCCAACCTCCTGCAGATCTCTCTGCAGTGCTATATTGACTCTTGTGAATGCAGTTTTGACTTTTGTGCTTCTGTGACCCTGGAGCACACCTGGAGAGGTGCAACCATGCACTTTTTTTTTTTTGTCTTGCACCTCTCTACCTGAAATCCACATGCTCTTACTGCTCTGTAGTTAACTATCTTAGACATAATGTGGTTACATAAATCCTAAGTAGAACTAAGGGTATTTTAAGTGAAATATTACATGATTTGACATTATACTTTCCAATTTCTTCTAGAATTTATTTACAATTCTCCTAATTACTTAGTAAACTGAAATTTTTCAGAGTAAGGAATTAAAACAACTTTCTTAATAGATAGTGCTATAGACTGCATGTTTGTATCCCCCACCCCAGATTCATATGTTGTAGCCTAATCCCTATTGTGGTGGTTTTAAGAGATTGGGACTGTGGGAGGTGATTATGTTGTGAGAGTGACACTTTCATAAATAGGATTAGTGCCCTTATGCAAAGAAATATGAGAGAAATTATTTCCGTCTTGGACATGTGAGTATACCTTAAAAAGGATGCTGTCTACCAGCCAGGAAGCAGGCCCTCACTAGACATAGCCTCTTCTGGAGCCTAGACCTGGGACTTCCCTGCTTCCAGATATGTGAGAAATAAATGTCTCTTGTTTAAGCCACCAAGAGTATAGTATTTTTGTTATAGTGGCCTGTCCTGTCAAAGATGAATAGCATCAGGCATTATTTATGTTTAACCTTCCTGGGAAGGACATAGATTTAGAAAATGAGTTTTGTAGTCAGTTTTGATGGGAAATGTGCTTCTAGCTACATATAAATGTGCATCTAAATTCATCTAAATTCTCATCCTGCAAGGTAGTAGAAATGACATTTGTTAACTTGAATAGTAAATAATGGAATCACAGCATTAAAAACATTAAAAACAAAGCTGATGATAACATTACACAGTTCAAACAAGATAAACAGGTTCTGTGTACATAGTAATATGGTGTTATTGCAATTGTTTACCCAGCTTTGATTTCCTTTTTATTCTTTTTAACAGAATGCTAACTTGGTTATGTATGTATCTCTCTCCCACACCATCTATGCCTCAGAGAAATCTTCACAAACTCAGCTTCAAGGATGGGTCAGAGCCTTGGAAACTGCATCTGCCTGGTCAGTGATCAGCTCAAGTTTAAGCTTGTGATCCAATGTTGTCCAGTGAAATGTGAGATTGGTTTTACTTTTAGGAGTGTTTTGCTCAGGCCTTAAGTCAGTGAACCCAGCTCTCTCCCTGTGGCTAAATATGAGCAAGGAGATATAAAGTTACTGGCAGCCATTGTACAATCTAATTTACCACTGAATCAAACAACCTCAAAGTCTGACCTACCTCTGGATTTGCTCTCAAGTGAGCTAATGTGTTTTCTCACTGTTAATCAAGTTCAGTTCACTGGGATAAACACTAAAAGAATGATAGTAAAAACATTGTCACCCAAATCTATACAGAGATAAAAACTGATAAACATTATGAAAGAAAAACAAAGCAAAACTGCATTTGAGGAGGGAATATAGAATGGGCATTAAAGAAGGCTTCTTTGTAGAGATCACATTTAAGTCGAGATCCAAGTATAATTTTGCTAGGTGAAGAGCTGGGGCATGAACATTTCATGCAAAGACTCTGAGGTGGAAAATTTGGTGACACTTTTGAGGAACTTAAGAACACTTTCCATGGCTACCATCAAGGGTAAGGAGCAGGCAGGGAAACAAGAAATTGGTATAAAATAAGACTAGGGATATAAGCAATAGCCGGACACGACAGGTCATTTAGGCATAAAAATTTTTGGAGAAATAATAAATTCAATCAAATATCACGAGATTTTGTAAGTTTAATTGGATGTAGCTCTTTCTAGTTGTCCCTGGACCCATATTAATAACCACAACAAGGGAAGGGTGTTAGAAGGCAAATATGTGAACAAGCAAGGTGTACATCCCACTTGGTTCCATTATCCTTCCATTTTCTTTTTTTTGTTGCTCGTAATACAATGACCAATATTTTGCTCTGGAGTTTTATTTCTTTTATTTCCAATTTAATTAATTCAATTCTGAAATATGAGGAAAAAATTATACTGCCCAGTTTTTAACCTAAACCAGGAGTTCTCTTTGATTTCTGTGGGTTGGTTGGATAAAAATGACAAAGATTTATGTTCACTTATAAGCTTGTATGTATCTTTCTTTCTATTATAAACATGCGAAGGCATTTAGTTTGTGGCTTACTAAGATACTATACATATATAACTCTTGAATAAAACTCCAGAAGAACAAGTAACTCAGAACAGTGAGCCTGCCTGCTGGTCCTTCTTTATCCTTGTACTCATGAGTTTATCATGAGTATGCCAGAATATCAATAAAACACTGGTGGGAAAACAGAGAAGCAGAACTTATTAAGACTGGACCTAGAAAATCTTATGAGGTAGGAGGTGGAATAGAACTCTGCAGGCAGTGCTTAGATACCAGACCAAATTGAGGACTAGCTAAAATGGGGAAGGGGTGTAAGCAGCTTTCCATAAGACATGCCCACTAGTGTGTCATGTCAGTTTACCATTGCCATAGTAACACCTGGAACTTACTGCCCCTTTCCATGGCAACAATCAGGCAACCCAGAAGTTACCACCCTTTTCCTAGGAATTTTTGTATAATCTGCCCCTTACTTTGCATGCACCTAAAAGTGGATATAAATATGACAGCAGAACTGCCTTTCAGCTGCTACTCTGGACACACTGCCAATTGGGTAGCCCTGCTTTGCAAGGAACAGTAACTCTGCTGCAGCTGCTGTTGTACATGGCTGCTTCAATAAAAGTTGCTGTCTGATACCACCAGCTTGCCACTGAATTCTTTCCTGGGTGAAGTCAAGAACCCTCCCAGGCTAAGCCCCAATTATTGGGATTGCCTGCCCTGTGTCATTTATACAGGTGAATGGCTCTTCCTTGAGTGAGATGGCTAGTAGGAGTCTAAATTATAGGATTCACTGAAGAATAATACCTTGTTCTTCTGTGTGACAGTTGAAATATAAAAAGTCTGTATCTGAGATACAGTAGTCAGATTCCTCAGGGAGGAAACACTCAAAATTAAGTAGAGAAGAATTTTATACTTTAGTAAGAACCATATGGATTATGGGAATAGAGTTTTCCCTCCTAAGCCCTTGCCAAAAAAAATAAAAAAATAAAAAAATAAAAAAATAAAGCAAAGGTACTGTCAAAGGCTAAAAAGAATAAAAATAGGTTGACAATCAGCCAAGACTTTAAATCTAACGGTAGAAATGGAAAGAAAGATGGTGAAACTCTTTGGAAGATGGCCAATTAAAAATAGAACAGGAGCCAGTTGTAATATTTTATTGTTTTTTTTGATTGATTAACGAGTTAAATAAAATACATGTTCAAAAATGTAGCCATAACAACAGAACTGCAATGATAACAAAAACTACAAAAGCTGTTACTGCTATCATTTATTTACACTAAGCACATTGTATAAGTATTGTCTCTCTCACATTAGAACTACCCCTCTCAGGTAGATGAGTAAGTAGTTAGCCATTATTCATTGGAGGGGAAAGAAATCTAAAATAAATTATTCTTTGAGGAATGTCCCTTATTACCTTACTGTGATCAAATTCACATAGTTTAAATATGTTATATATCTGACTTTTTTACTTGCAAGGCAAAAAAATTGAGAATTTAACTGTGTTTCTACATATCACACATAATAACAACTTCTAAAACTTGTCCCACAAATTCCAAATACTGAATTAACCTGAAGGAAAGATCACTGCTGTGGACCACAGGCCCTGTGTTGTTGAGTACAAAGTGTTTGATAGGGATTTCATATAGCGTGACAAAATTAATTAATTACCAACTGACTAAGGGTCACTAGGCGCAAAGAAATTAAGGAATTTCCTCAATATCATAATTGGGGGATACCAACAATGATTAACTATTTATAGAGAGGATTGGAAGAAAAATGAGAAAAATAGAAACAATATTTTAGATAGTAATGAGTACTCAAAATCTGTTAACTAGTTGTTAAAAAAAGGAATTTCCCAAACTTAAAATCTTTGTAAACAAACAGTTCATTTATAAAGGGTATTTAAGAAAAATGAAATTATTTACAAAGCAGGGATGCGACCTGAATCCAATAAACTGAATAAATTGCTGGCACCTAAATCCATGACCAAGCTGTTTCTCATTTATGGTTTCTGTTTTTCTTGGCCTCTCTTTCTATTCTGGCAAAATGTGGTGTTGAAATTATAATTGCAGATGAAGCTAATAATAACATGTTTTGCAGAAGCTGTTTCTAGAAAGGTGTAAAATCCCACATTGGTTTACCTTGTTAGAGTCAGTGAAAGCCAAAAATAATCAATATGACATGAAAGATTACTGCATTTCCTTTCAAATTTGCATAATGTTAGGGGAAAAGAGTCAAAGTCATTTTCACATGTTTTCTGATTGGGAAAATATATATCAAGACTATTTGACTGAATTATATAGCAATAGTGCATAACTTAATTCTGTTTTGAATAGAAGACTTTGCTCTTTTTGGGCTCAGCAGAATGCTCTAGTTGGTTAGGTTGGTTTCAGAAATATATTCAGCAACTGACTTGTGGATGGTTGTAAATAATTTAATACAAGGCATCCACTTGCTTTCTAAATTACTTAAGTGCCCTGAACATGGATGGGTGGGCATATAGTAGGTGTTAAAGAATAAGTACTTTTTTAAAGAATTAAGAAAACTTGTATAAAATTGAGATTATTTATTTATTTAATGATGCCAGCAGGCTAAAAAGCCATCTGTGAATTAGTATGGGCACAAAGATGTTAGTGAATTTTATAACATAAAAATAGAATCCTGTTTTGTTAGTTCACCTCTGTCCATAAAAAATTATGTAGTTTAACCCCGGAAAAGATGATTTATTTCATGCCAAAAGTAGATTCATTCTAGTAATGTAACAAGATTAGGATATCATTGAGGCTTCTTTACTTCATATTCAGTTATAACCTTTTAATAATTAAGAGAAGGCACTTCATAATATAATAATACAATTTTACGTTTGCATAGTACATGACTCTACAGGTATAGTTACTATTTTAATTTTAATATTATCAGAAACAATTGACACAGACAGACCCTTTGACATATTCAGTTTTAGAGAAATAGACAATTTCCTGTCATTGCTAATTTCCCATTGTAAATCCTTGGATACAGGTGCGTGTATAACCTGGGGCCCTGTGCTTGGACATTTATCCTCTGGAATGAACTCTCCCTGTCTCTATTCTATATGTGACCCAGAAGATACATGCAAAACTGCTTAATTATGAAAGAGCCTACCTTAGTTGCTAATTCTTTCTTTTCAATAACACTATTTATGGTATGATAGTTTTTATGAATACCTATTTAATGTTATTACAGTCTTTTTTTTTTTTTTTTTTTTTTTTTTTTGACAGTGTCTTGCACTGTCCAGTCTCGCTCTGCCCAGGCTGGAGTGCAATGGTGCAACCTCGGCTCACTGCAACCTCCGCCTCCTGGGTTCAAGTGATTCTTCTGCCTCAGCATCCCAAGTAGCTGGGATTACAGGCACGCACCACCATACCTGGCTAATTTTTTGTATTTAGTAGAGACACGGTTTCACCATGTTGGCCAGGCTGGTCTTGAATTCGTGACCTCAGGTGATCCACCTGCCTCAGCCTCCCAAATTGCTAGGGTTACAAGCATGAGCCACCATACTCAGCCCTGTTATTATATTCTTAAATTTGTATAATCTACATTTTATGTTGTGCTAGGTTTAAATTTTATTTTAAAAATTTCCTTGGAAAGATACCTATGTATGTGATTACAGAATAATTTTCAGAACACATTGTTGTCTGACACAAAATAAAATGAACTGTAAGAAGATAAAATGTGAAATCCTGTGTTTAGAGCTTAATACAAATTCAGAAAAATGTATCTTAGTTTCACATGAAAAAGAAAAAGATACAGGAATGCTTGATTTATTTTATGCTTCATTTGTGTGAATAGTGTAATTGTGTTGTCAATAGTGCTAATATGATCTTAGGTTACATTTACAGAAGTGGGATGTTTAGAAAAAGTCCAAGGTTTATTAGTTATTCCATACCTCAGATACTGAAGCAGGACAGCACACATACTTTATAAGAACACTTTGAAATCACATTGCCCAGGTATGACTTTTGGCTTCTGCACGTACTAGTTATGCAAACTTTGATAGGTTACTTAGCAAAAATCCTTAAGACCCAGTTTTCTCATTTTTGAAGTTTAGATGATGTAATACTACTTTCTTTAGAGTGATGTTTAAGAATTAAATGAGATATTTATTGGTATGTTTATTCATTAATTTGTAAATATTAACATACCAAGTAAGAGAGTCTCTTTATTTTTTAATGGCCTATGGAATCCTATTCCCTGAAACAGATACCTTATATGATCAGTTTATTAATGGAATGCATTCTGTACACCATCTCCAATGCAACTTGACTTTTCACTGTAGCCATCTCTGTGAGGTTGCCTGGTTTTCTACATTCTATAAGTCCTGTGGCATAGAATTCCCATTAAGTGCTTTCCTTACCATTTAACCCTCACTTAAAAACTCTCCCATATTTGAGAGTTTTGCATTCTTGCTATACTACCTTATACCTACTGTTATGCCGTTATGTAACCTCTTAATAATGACACTCTCATCCTTTGAATAAGGATTCCCAATCACATGATTGAAAGTTTTCTCTTGAATCTGTCTCTTTATAGCTGAATGGCCTGTGAAATGCAATGTAAGTTCATATTTTAATTCTAAAATTATTAGTATATTTGCACTTTAAGGATATTCTTTCATTTTCTTACTCATTTGTTGTCATAAAGGTAAATACAATATAAAGTAAATCTATTTAGTGTACTGAGAATATTGTTTTGATCAAAAAATTCAAAAATAATTGACGATCGTCATCAAATAGTCTATGATAATCTACTTATAAACGAGATTGAGAGCCAGATTTATGCACTGTTCATTCATAAGTTTTCCATTTAATATTTCCTTTCTTGTCTGTAGGATTTAATGCCCTTATGGCAATATATTACTTGTTAATGGCAACATATCCAGTCAAATATGCAATTACTTTGTCCATATTTCTTTTACATTAATATACTTAAAATTTCAGATGTATGCTTTCAAGTAAAATTATAAAATTTTAAATGAATACTGTTATAATTCTACTGTAAGCAGGATTAATAGGCATAATATTGCATTTTAATATTATAAAAAGTTGAACTATTTGTTTTAATACTCATGGAGTTCACATACTAAGAAATACAGAACTTAGAAAACATAATATAAGATATACAAAATAGAACTGACTACAATCAAAATTAAGGTCTGACAATGTATAAAAATTTAATTCCAAAATGATTGAAATTTCTAGACTTAGAAATTTAATTACTCCTTGCATGTTTTATATGAGTCCGAATTTTTTTATACAAGTGACTAAGACACTTGCCCTTTGGGTTTCATGTGCTAATTCCAATCAAACTTTATTCCTCTATCCATTTTTTACCACTTTGAAATATCTTCAGAATTAGAATATTTAAGTCATTTAAATGTAAAACCCAAAACTACAAAACCCTAGAGGAAAACCTAGGCAATACCATTCAGGATATAGGCATGGGCAAAAACTTTATGAAGAAAATATCACATGAGATCTAGGAGCTTCTGCACAGCCAAAAAAACTACCATCAAAGTGAACAGGCAATCTATAGCATGGGAGAGAATTTTTGCAATCTACCCATCTTATAAAGGTCTAATATCCACAGTTTACAAGGAAACAAATTTACAAGAAAAAAACAACCCCGTCAAAAAGTGGGCAAAGGATATGAACAGACACTTCTCAAAAGAAGACATTTATGCAGCCAACAAATATATGGAAAAAAAGCTTAAAATCACTAATCATCAGATAAATGCGAATCAAAACCACAATGAGATACCATCTCATGCCAGTCAGAGTAGTGATTACTAGAAGTCAAGAAATAATAGATGCTGGTGAGGCTATGGAGAAATAGGAACTATTTTACACTTTTGATGGTAATGTAAATTAGTTCAACCATTGTGGGAGACAGCGTGGTGATTCCTCAAGGATCTAGAGCCAGAAATACCATTTGACCCAGCAATCCCATTAATATTCCCAAAGGAATAGAAATCATTCTACTATAAAGACACATGCACATGTATGCTTATTGCAACACTATTTACAATAACAAAAACATTGAACCAACCCAAATGCCCATCAATGCTAGACTGGTTGTAAAATGTACCACATTTTCATATACCACTATGGTATATTTTCTTTAATATACACTATGGGATACTATGCAGCCATAAAAAGGAATAAGATCATGTCTTTTGCAGGGACATGCATGAAGTTGGAAACCATCATCCTCAGCAAACTAACACAGGAACAGAAAAATCAAGCACCACATGTTCTCACTCGTAAGTGGGAGTTGAACAATGAGAACACATGGACCAAGGAGGGAAACAATACACACCGGGACCTGTCAGGGACTTGGGGGGCAAGGGGAGGGATATCTCTGGGATGGATACCTAATGCATGTGGGGCTTAAAACCTAGATTACGGTTGATAGGTGCAGCAAACCGCAGTGGCAGACATATACCCATGTAACAAACCTACAAGCTCTGCACTTGTATCCTGGAACTTAAAGTAAAATTTTAAAAAGGTTTTTTTTTTTTTTTAAAGAGAATATGTAAGTTATATAGTCCAACATTTACCTTCTATTTTGCAATGCCTTAATCAAAATTTTCAATATGTTTCATGTTTCCTATTAACTTGTATTTATATTTGAGAGCAATAAATATTATAGTCATATTTATCAAAGTGAGTCTGTAGATCACCAGTCAAGATTATCACATATACAAAGTATCATGAATGTATGTCTGATAATGAAGAGAAAAATCAACCACTTTAAAATAACAGCACTAGTAGATGATAGAATTAGCAGACATGGACACTACAGCAGTTATAATTTTATTTAATGTGTTCATAAAGTTAAGTGAAAAATTTTAGCATATTAAAAGATGTAAATTGAATGAGGGTTAAAAACTGCAATGTCTGAGGTAGAAAAATGGGTGGCATTAGTGGCTGGTTAGATATTACAGGAGAAAAAAATCAGTGTAGTTTAAGATATATATATATTAAAAAATACTGTTCAAAATGAAATGCAGATAATTTAAAAATGAAAATACCATTAATGAGTTTTGTGACAATAACAAGTTGGCTAAAATATATATGACTAGAATACTCAAATAAGAAGAGATAGAGGGAAAACCAAAAACATTTGAATGAATAATGACTGAACATTTTAAAATTTGGTGAAAATTATAAAACCACAGATCCAAGAAGCTGAGAAAACCTCAAATATTAGCATAATGAAGAAAATCACAAAGCACATAATCAAGAAAATTACAGAGCACATAATCAAATATCTCAAAATCAGTGAAAAAGAGAAAACTCTTAAAAACAACTAGAGGAAAACAATGAATTCCAAAAAGAAGAACAAATATAAAGATGTCAACAGATGTAAACCAAAAGACACTGGAATAATATCATTAAAGTGTTTGAAGACAAAAAGCTGTCAACCTAGAAATCTAAGCCCAGTAAAATATAAATCAAAGGGAAGGTGAAGTAAGGCCTCTTATGACACATAAAAACTGATATAATTTTTCACCTGCAGACATATACTGTAAGAAATGTTAGATGAAAAGACAGGAAAAAAATGATGCTACATAGAAACATGGAATTAGACAAAGAAATGAAGAACACTAGAAATGGTAACACATGGCCAAATTTATACATGTGTTTTCTTATAACCTAAATGTCTTTAAGAATTGGTTTAAACAATAATAATAGCATTGTATTGTGGAGGCTATGACATACACTTTAGTACAATGTTTGATAACAACACGAAGGTCTGATTCGAGAACTGTTATACTAAGATAGTTTATATTGCACATTAAGTGGTATAATATCATTTGAAAGTGGATTAAGATAATGTAAGGAAATGGACACTCTGAATCCGAAAGCAACCAGTTAAGTTTAATAGCTAATAATCTGGCGCGGTGGCTCAAGCCTGTAATCCCAGCACTTTGGGAGGCCGAGACCGGCGGATCACGAGGTCAGGAGATCGAGACCATCCTGGCTAACCCGGTGAAACCCTGTCTCTAGTAAAAAAATACAAAAAAATAGCCGGGCAAGGTGGCGAGCGTCTGTAGTCCCAGCTACTCGGGAGGCTGAGGCAGGAGAATGGCGTAAACCTGGGAGGCGGAGCTTGCAGTGAGCCGAGATCCGCCCACTGCACTCCAGCCTGGGCGACAGAGCGAGACTCCGTCTCAAAAAAAAAAAAAAAAAAAAAAAAAGCTAATAATCTAACAAAACAGAATTATAAAAAATACTCAATTTACCCAAAATAAGGCAGAAAAAGAAGAAAAAGTGATAGAGATAAAATGGACAAATAAAACAAGATGATTGACTAAAAATCATATCATTAATTGTATTAAAATAAGTGGTGTAAATACCCTCATTAAAAGGAGAAATAGTCTGAATTAAAAAAACCAAGATCTAATTGTATATTGGTTATAAGAAGCACACTTTAAACATAAAGACATAGCCATATTACAAGTATGTAAACAGATCTATTATCCCAAAATTAATCCAAAGGAAGCTGCAAAAGGAATGTTAATCTCTGGCAAAATAGATTGCGGATAAAAAGTTACTATCAGGAATAAAAATCATTTCAAATAATAAAGAGCTGATCCACCAATAGCAGATAGTAATCCTAAACATTTATATCTGTAATAACAGAGTTTCACATACAGAAAGGAAAGACTGATAAAAATTTCAGGAGAAAGTGAAAAATCCACAATCATAGTTTAAGATTTCAATATTCCTTTCTCAATAACTAATTGATATGGTTTGTCTGTGTCCGCACCCAAATCTCATCTTGAATCCTAGCTCCCATAGTTCCCACATGTTGTGGGTGGACTTGATGGGAGATAGTTGAATCATGGGGGCAGTTTTCCCAATACTGTTCTTGTGGTAGTGATTAAGTCTCAGTAGGTCTGATGGTTTTATAAAGGGAAATCCCTTTCACTTGGTTCTCATTCTCTCTTGCCTGTTGCCCTGTGAGAAGTGCCTTTCACCTTCTGCCATGATTATGATGCCACCCTAACCATGTGGAACTGTGAATTCATCAAAACTTTTTTTTTTTTTTTTTTTTTTGGTTACAAATTACCCACTCTTGGGTACGTCTTTATCAGCAGTGTGAAAATGGACTAAAGCAGTAAATTGGTAAATTGGTACTGGTATAGTGGGGTGCTGCTGTAAAGATACTAAAAAATGTGGAAGTGAGGTTGGAACTGGGAAACAGGCAGGCATTTGAACAGTTTGTAGAGCTCAGAAGAAAACATAAAAATATGGGAGAGTTTGGAACCTCCTAGAGACTTGTTGAACAACTTTGAGCAAAATGCTGATAATAATCTGGACAATGAAATCAAGGCTGAGATGGTCTCAGGTGGAGATGAGGAACTTTTTGGGAACTTGAGTAAAGATGATTCTTGCTATGTTTTAGCAAAGAGACTGGTGGCATTTTGCCCCTGCTCTAGAGATTTGTGAAACTTTGAACTTGAGCAAAATGATTTATGGTATCTGGTGGAAGAAATTTCTAAGAAGCAAAGCATTCAAGAAGTGACCTGGGGGCTGGGCATGGTGGCTTACACCTGTAATCCCAGCACTTTGGGAGGCTGAGGCAGGTGGATCATGAGGTCAGGAGATCAAGACCATCCTGGCTAACACAGCAAAACCCCAGCTCTACTAAAAAAATACAAAAAATTAGCCGGACCTGTTGGTAGGCACTTGCAGTCCCAGCTACTCAGGAGGCTGAGGCAGAAGAATGGCGTGAACCTGGGAGATGGAGCTTGCAGTGAGCCAAGATTTACCACTGCACTCCAGCCTGGGTGATTGAGTGAGACTCCATCTAAAAAAAAATAAAAAATAAAAAATAACAATAAAATAAGTGACTAAGCGACTTGGGTGTTGTTAACATTCAGGTTTAAAAAAGAAACAGAACATAAAAGGTCAGAAAATTTGCAGCCTGATGATGCAATAGAGAAGAAAACCCATTTTCTGAGGAGAAATTCAAGGTGGCTGCAGAAATCTGTGTAAGTAATGCAGATCTGAATGTTAGTTGCTCAGACAATGGGGAAAATGTCTCCAGGACATGTCAGAGACCTTTGTGGCAGCCCCTCCCATCACAGTTCTGGAGGACTAGGAGGAAAAAATGGGTTCATGGGCCAAGTTCAGGGCCCCTCTGCAGTATGCAGCACAGGGACTTGGTGCCCTGTGTCCCAGCCTCTCTAGCCATGGCTAAAAGGGGCAAAAATACAGCTTGGGCCATGTCTTCAGAGGATGCAAGTCCCAAGCCTTGGCAGCTTCCACATGGTGTTTAGCCCCAGGTGCACAGAAATCAAGAATTGGGATTTGGCAGCCTCCACCTAGATTTCAGAATATTTATGGAAACGCCTGGATGACAAGGAAGAAGCTTGCTGCAGGGGTGGTACTGTCATGGAGAACATCTGCTAGTGCAGTGCAGAAGGGAAATGTGGGGTCAGAGCCCCCACACTGAGTCCCTGCTGGGACACTGCCTGGTGGAGCTGTGAGACTAGAACCACCATCTTCCAACCCCCAGAATGGTAGGTCCACCCACACCTTGCACTGTGCACCTGGGAAAGCTGCAGACAGTCAACACTAGGCCATGAAAGCAACTGGGAGGGAGGTTGTACCCTGCAAAGCCACAGGTGCAAAGCTGCCCAAGATGATGAGAACTGACATCTTGTATCTGTGTGACCTGGATGTGAGCTATAGAGTGAAAGGTGGCCATTTTGGAGCTTTTTGATTTGATTGACCCACTGGATTTCAAACTTACATATGGCCTTTAGTCCGTTTGTTCTGGCCAATTTCTCCCATTTGGAATGAGTGTATTTATCTAATGACTGTACCCTCATTGTATCCAGGAAGTAACTAACTTGCTTTTGATTCTACAGGCTCATAGGCAGAAGGGATGTGGCTTGTCTCAGATGAGACTTTGGACTATGGACTTTTGAGTTAATGCCGAAATGAGTTAAGTCTTTGGGGGACTGTTGGGGAGGCACGATTGGTTTTGAAATGTGAGGACATGAGGCTCTGGAGGGGTCAAGGAAGGAATGATATGGTTTGGCTGTGTGAAATCTCATCTTGAATTGTAGCTCCCATAATTCCCACATGTTGTGGGAGGAAGCAGGTCGGAGATAATTAAATTATGGGAGTGGTTTCCTCCATCCTGTTCTTGTGGTAGTAAAAAAGTCTCACGAAATCTGATGAGTTTATAGGGGGAGACCCTTTCACTTGGTTCTCATTCTTTCTTGCCTGCCACCATGTAAGATGTACCTTTTGGAACTACTGTGAGGCCTCCCCAGCCATGCAGAACTATGAGTCCATTACACCTTTTTTTTCTTTGTGTCACCCGGTCTTGGGTATATCTCTATCAGCAGCATGAAAATGGACTAATACACTGAGATAATCTGAGATAAAGATAACTGATTGAGGTAATAAGAGTTAGTCTGTAAGGATAAAAAAGACTTGCAAAATACTCTTAATCATATGACCTAAATGGCATTTATAGAATACAATCCAACAACAGAATGCATATTCTTCTCAATTATTCTACCCAGAATAATTACCAAAATAGGCCTTACTGGGGGCCATAAAAACTAGTCTCCACCAGGTGCAGTGGGTCATGCCTGTAATCCCTGCACTCTGTGATGCCAAGTTGGAATTCCTTGAGTCCAGGAATTCAAGAATATTCTGGGCAATATATAGACACCTCATCTCTACAAAAAATACAAAAATTAGCACATGGTGACATGTACCTGTAATCCCAGCTTTTTGGAAGGTTGGGTGGGAGGATCCCGTGATCCCAGGAAGCACAGGTTATATTGAGCCTAGACATCACCACTGTACTACAATTTGGGTGACAAAGTGAGACCCTGTCTCAGAAAAAAAAAATGATAATAATAATAAACTAGTCCGACCAAATTACAGGAATATTCAAGTTTTGTGAAGTATGTTCTCTGATCATGATGTAATTAAATTAGAAATCTAAAATGTAACTTGACAATCCTCAAATATTTAGAGAATGTAAAACACACTTCAGAATAACCTGCTTAGTCAAGGAAGAAATCAAATAGGAAATTAGAGGTTATTTTGAAATGAATAAAAATGAAAATACATTATGAAAATTTGTGGAATACTACTCAAGCAGCACTTAGGGGAGAAATTTATACTGCTAAACATTTATTTTAAAAGACAAGATTTATGTTAAATTAAATACCTCAACTTTCACTGTAACCAAATAGATAGCAAAACTAATTAAACTGAAAGTAAGAAATGAAATCGTACAGTTAGAGTAGCAGTCAGTGAAATAGAAAACAGAAAATAAAAAGATAAAGAGAAAATCAGTGAAATCCAGAGCTGGTTTCTTAAGATCGGTGAAATTGTTAAACCTCCAGCTAGACTTATTTGTAAGAAAAAAAAGAAAACATAATTACAGTGATCAGACATGGAAGCTTAACATCACTACAGACTCTACAGATATTAAAATGATTTTAAAGCAATTAATAACTATGCTGATAAATTTGGCAACATGAATCAAATGGACAATTCTTTGAAAGGGACGATCTATCATGGTTCACTCAAGAAGAATAGGCAACCTAGGCTGGGCACAGTGGTTCATGTCTGTAATTCCAGCACTTTGGGAGGCCGAGGTGGGCAGAACACTTGAGGTCAGGAGTTTGAGACCAGCCTGGCCAACATGGTGAAACCCCATCACCACTAAAAATACAACAACAACAACAACAAATTATCCAGGCTTGGTGACGGATGCCTCTAATCACAGTTGCCTGAGAGACTGAGGCAGGAGAATCTCTTGAACCTGAAAGGCAAAGGTTGCAGAGAGCACTCCAGCCTGGGTGACAGAGTGAGACTCTGTCTCAAAAAAAAAAAAGGAATATGTAACCTAATATTATATCTCAAATATTATAGTGTATCTCAAATAAACATATATATGTTATGTATGCATAAAGGTGAACACATATATGCTATTATATACCATTAGATAGCATTTTGTAGTACATGTTACTGCTATAAATATGTATGTTAAAGTAATTAAATTTGTAGTCAAATACCTTGCCACAAAGAAAATTACTAGAAAATTCCTACTAACATTTCAGTACAAATTAATAATTCTACACCATTTTTTCTGGTGACTGAAGAGAATACTTTCCAACTGACTGTGTAAGGTCTAAATTACCCTGATATCAAACAGACAGACATTAAAAGGAAAAGTACAAGTCAATATGTAATCATGAATATAGATGCCAAAATTTAAAAATATATAGCAAATTCAATGAAATAATACAGAAAAAAGATAATTATGACCAAAGCATATAACATCAATCTGTATAATTAATCATATTAACAAACTCAAGAACCCAAAACAGTAAAATTATATGATTAACACAATAGAAACAGAAAAATTAATTGATAAAATCCAAAATAAATTTCTATTATACACTCTCAGCAAAATATAAATATAATGACATTTTCTAGACATGATAGAACTGCTCAAAGATGTTTATGAAAAACATAGTTAACATCACACATATTGGTGAAAGTCTGAAAACTTTCCCCTTAAGATCAGGAAAAAGGACTATGCTTTCACTACTTGTATTCAACTTTGTACTGGAGGTTCTAGCTAGTAAAATAAGGAAGAAAAAAATAAAATAAAATAAAAAAACAAAAGGTATGCAGATAGGAAAGGAAAGAATAAAGCTGTCTTTATCCAGAGACAACATGATTGCCTATATATCTGATGACATCTGTGAACAAAATTTACTGGGATTAGTAAGTGAGTTTAGCAAGGTGATTTATGGTTCAGAATATTCAATCTTATTAAGATGTCAGTTTGTCCTAAAATGATCTACAAATTAAACACAACCCCAGTGAAAATCCTACAATGTGTTATATAGAAATGGACAATTTGATTCTGAAACTCACTGAAAATGCTATGACAGCCAAAGAAGTTTGAAAATGAAAAACAAAATTGAATGATTAATACCACCTCTAAATAAGAAAAGAAGAAATATAGTAAATTGAGCCCTGTCCCACGAGCCTGTGTTTAAGTTTGACTTTAATTTTCAATCTGTTTTTTTATTGTTTATTATTCAAAGTCCTCAGGTAGTTGCTTTTTGAATTCTGTCTAGAGATGTAATCAGTAGATGATATAGGATGTACTAATGAGTTTATAATACCTAGGCTTTACTACCTTCCTTAAAATTTTTTTTAAAATAACCAACTTCTGATATTTTTGGTCCTCTCCTTTGTAGGTTTGCTTTATATTTTATTAAGTTGTGTTCATGTTTATTATTCATTTTCTTATTCTTTCTTTGAATTTAATGTCTACATAATGTTTTGATGCTAACGAAAGTTCTAGATGTCTAAATTTAATAGGACAAATCAAGTCCTTTAATCCGGTAGCACACAACTTGAACAAAGTCTATGAATTTATTTTTCCATCACCATCCTTCTAATAAAAGACACATGTTTAGCCCTTATTTCCGACAGTCTTCTCATTTTGTTTTCTTTTGTTTTGGTCATTGTGTTAGACTGTCATTTTCTGCAAGTGCTGGTGGATGATCTGTGTAATTTCAAGATTTGCTTGCCAAATGCATTATAGCATATTGGATAAAAACAAGGGCTGCTGGGGTAAGTTAGACTTGGATTTAAATTTGTAATGTATCACATACTGAATCAGCTTTACAGTTTTGAAAATAATCTCTTACCCTTTCTTTAAGTTCTTTATCTATAAAATTGCAGTAGTAATATCTACTGGATATGGTATGTAAGGTTTCTAGCATGTACCTAGCATGTGGTAAGTATTCAGCTAAAAGTAGCTGTTTATTAACCTTAGGCCAGTGAATGTTTTTTATTGATGACATACTTATTCTGATGGTTTATAATATTAAATGATTTTTATTTTCTAATGTTTTGTGCTTTATTGTTTTTCATCTTGTGTAATATCTGATTGGAAAAAATAGAGGAAAACACTAGTCAGATGTACAAGTTGGGATTCTGCTATGTGGAGAAATAATACATGCTCTCCCAGTGAGCAAGACATATAGTGAAGAAAGAAGCTGGCATTTGGTAACTTCCTTGAAAGGTCCCATGTAGAGAAAGAATATTGCTGGATGTCTTAGTCCTGCCTATGTTGTGAAGCCAAATATGCCTCCTCTGTGATTATTTAATGGACCTGATTCACTGGATGCTTCTCCGCATGGTAAGCATTAATTTAGAAAGCTGATAAACATCACATATAGAGCATATTAATTGTGAAGGAAAACAGAACAAAGTTTCTGAAGTGAACTGATTGCAAATGTACTAATTTGAATTAGTGTTTGCTTCACTTAAGGCCTGTTATATGTTCTAAGATCATTACATGTGAATAAAGAATTGATCTTAATTCTTATGTTTGAAAAGAAATGAAACAAATTCAAGTTTGGACTGTCTTCAGATTTTTGAGTTTTTGGAAAATTTAATTTGTTGTAAATGTAAATAATAAAAATAAAATCTGAAAGTTAATACCAAAGGATGGTGTAATAAATGACTCTCTTACTGATCAAAGGCTTAAAGCCCAATCTACTGCAGAAATTAAACAAAATATCATTCATTTTAAAGAAACAATAACTATATAGCTATATTATAAAATTCTAAGGTAGCAAATAAGTTTCTTAAGCTAACACACACAATAATCAATGGTATAAAACTGAACGTCATATGATACAGTTCATTGTCTTAGTATAAGGCATGTTGCTTGAATTTTTCTTCTTTATATTTTCAGTCTAAAATTTATAATTACTGCAACAAATCATAACAGTTATGAAATTCAGCGGTGCTTCTTTAGTGATTTTTTTGCAGGCATTTTTGCTTTTATTTTAAACTAGATTCTAAGTGACAGCTCATTATACTTTGAGAAATTTATTCTTGTTTGCTGGCTTTCTCTCAACTACATATTTTTCTAAACACGAATGGAATTAAAAATTAAGCCATTATTCAGCTTTTAAATAAGAATTGCTTTCCTTTTCTGAATTGCCTTCTCACTAATATTAATTGATTCAATTTTTTAAACTAATATTCACTGTCTATCTGCTCTTAAAATTGTAGAAGGCTTTTGCACATGCTATTCTTTTCCTGTTGTTATATTTCACTTTCAAGACTCAATTTATCTTGGATAATAGGTTGTGTCATACAGGTTTTTTGATTTGCTTCAGAGCAGGGGTCAGCAAACTGCAGCCTGAGAGCCAAATTTAGCCCACTGCCTCTTTTTTGTACAGTCAGTAGACTAAGAATGGTCTTGACATTATCAAATTTTTTAGAAAATCAGTGCCAAAAACATCTCCATAAGTAAAAATAATACGAAGTTCAAATTTTCATATCTATAACTCCAATTTTTAATTGAAAAATTAAATATTTGTGAACATCTGCTTTTTCTCTTTGTTATACAACTTCCCACATAATATCCTCGATTTTGCTTCTGGGGCTGCAAATATAAATATTTACTATTTGGTGCTTTACAAAAAACTTTGCTAACCCTTGCTATAGAGAAATAGATTATATTATGATTATATTGCAACTCTTAGGCTGTGCTTTTGTGCCATGCTTTTTTTTTTTTTTTTTTTTTTGGTCTCCACATTGTGAATAAGCAAGTTTTCTTGCCCGGGATATGGAGATTGTCCTGTAGAGATCTACTTATCTTTTCTGACTGCAAAAGTGCCAACACTCAAGATTTCTTACCCTACATCTCTGGTAGAACTGAATTTGGCAATATCTTTCGGGAGCAGAGAGAGCGGTTCTTCAGAGTTCTGTACTAAAATTGCATCTTTCATGGCATTCGCCAAGATATATGGTTGAATTTCTTACCTTTCTTTCTTCCAACTTAAAGGAAAGTTTTGAGAATATATGACTGCGATGAATCTCTCTGTAGCCTTATGGATCTTGCCTTGCCAATTGAGTGCACCAATCCTAAAAGTGTTTTTTTTTTTTTTTTTTAATTTTGTCAAGTTGAAATCTTTCCAATAACTCACAGAGAGTGGGCCTCTGGGAGATGTAGGGATGGGCATTTTTTAGGAAAGTACATCTGAGAAACAATGTGGAAGTTTTATTTATTTATTTAATTTCTTTCTCTCTTTTCTTTTCTCTTTTCTTTTCTTTTCTTTCCCTTCCCTTTCCCTTCCCTTCCCCTCCCCTTCCCCTTCGCCTTCGCCTTCTGCTAGTTTTTGAATGTGTTTGCTCTTGCTTCTCTAGTTCTTTTAATTCTGATGTTAGGGTGTTGATTTTAGATCTTTCCTGCTTTCTCTTGTCGGTGTTTAGTGCTATAAACTTCCCTCTACACACTGCTTTAAATGTGTCCCAGAGATTCTGGTATGTTGTGTCTTTGTTCTCATTGGTTTCAAAGAACATCTTTATTTCTACCTTCATTTCATTATGTACCCAGTAGTCATTCAGGAGCAGGTTGTTCAGTTTCCATGTAGTTGAGAGGTTTTCAGTAAGTTTCTTAATCCTGAGTTCTAGTTTGATTGCACTGTGGTCTGAGAGACAGTTTGTTATAATTTCTGTTCTTTTGCATTTGCTGAGGAGTGTTTTACTTCCAACTATGTGGTCAATTTTGGAATAAGTGCAATGTGGTGCTGAGAAGAATGTGTATTCTGTTGATTTGGGGTGGAGAGTTCTGTACATGTCTATTAGGTCCTCTTGGTGCAGAGCTGAGTTCAATTCCTGGATAGCCTTGTTAACTTTCTGTCTCATTAATCTGTCTAATATTGACAGTAGGATGTTAAAGTATCCCATTATTCTTGTGTGGGAGTCTAAGTCTCTTTGTAGGTCTTTAAGGACTTGCTTTATGAATCTGGGTGCTCCTGTATTGGGTGCATATATATTTAGCATAGTTAGCTCTTCTTGTTGAATTGATCCCTTTACCATTATGTAGTGGCCTCGTTTGCCTCTTTTTGATCTTTGTTGGTTTAAAGTCTGTTTTATCAGAGACTAGGATTGCAACCCCTGCTTTTTTTTTTTTTTTTTTTTGTCTTTCCATTTGTTTGGTAGATCTTCCTCCATCTCTTTATTTTGAGCCTATGTGTGTCTCTGCACATGAGATGGGTCTCCTGAATACAGCACACTGATGGGTCTTGACTCTATCCAATTTGCCAGTCTGTGTCTTTTAATTGGAGCATTTAGCCTATTTATATTTAAGGTTAATATTGTTAAATGCGTATTTGATCCTGTCATTATGATGTTAGCTGGTTATTTTGCTCGTTAGTTGATGCAGTTTCTTCCTAGCATCGATAGTCTACATTTTGGCATGTTTTTACAGTGGCTGGTACCAGTTGTTCCTTTCCATGTTTAGTGCTTCCTTCAGGAGCTCTCGTAAGGTAGGCCTGGTGGTGACAAAATCTCTCAGCATTTACTTGTCTGTGAAGGATTTTATTTCTCCTTCACTTATGAAGCTTAGTTTGGCTGGATATGAAATTCTGGGTTGAAAATTCTTTTCTTTAAGAATATTGAATATTGGCCCCCACTCTTCTCTGGCTTGTAGAGTTTCTGCTGAGAGATCTGCTGTTAGTCTGATGGGCTTCCCTTTGTGGGTAACCCAGCCTTTCTCTCTGGCTGCCCTTAACATTTTTTCCTTCATTTCGACTTTGGTGAATCTGACAATTATGTGTCTTGGAGTTGTTCTTCTCGAGGAGTATCTTTGTGGCATTCTCTGTATTTCTTGAATTTGAATGTTGGCCTGTCTTTCTAGGTTGGGGAAGTTCTCCTGGATAATATCCTGAAAAGTGTTTTCCAACTTGGTTCCATTCTCCCCATCACTTTCAGGTACACCAATCAGATGTAGATTTGGTCTGTTCACATAGTCCCATATTTCTTGGAGGCTTTGTTCATTTCTTTTTACTCTTTTTTCTCTAAACTTCTCTTCTCACTTCATTTCATTCATTTGATCTTCAATCACTGATACCCTTTCTTCTGGTTGATCGAATTGGCTACCGAAGCTTGTGCATGCATCATGTAGTTCTTGTGCCATGGTTTTCAGCTCCATCAGATCATTGAAGGTCTTCTCTACACTTGTTATTCTAGTTAGCCATTCATTTAATCTTTTATCAAGGTTTTTAGCTTCTTTGCAATGGGTTCAAACATTCTCCTTTAGCTCGGAGAAGTTTGATCATCCGAAGCCTTCTTCTCTCAACTCGTCAAAGTCATTCTCCGTCCAGCTTTGTTCCATTGCTGGCGACGAGCTTTGTTCCTCTGGAGGAGAAGAGGCACTCTGATTTTTAGAATTTTCAGCTCTTCTGCTCTGGTTTCTCCCCATCTTTGTTGTTTTATCTACCTTTGGTCTTTGATGATGGTGACGAACAGATGGGGTTTTGGTGTGGATGTCCTTTCTGTTTGTTAGTTTTCCTTCACGACCCTCAACTGCATGTCCATTGGAGTTTGCTGGAGGTCCACTCCAGACTCTATTTGCCTGCATATCACCAGTGGAGACTACAGAACAGCGAATACTCTGGAACAGCAAATGCTGCTGCCTGATTGTTCCTCTGGAAGCTTTGTCTCAGAGGGGCACCCGGCCGTGTGAGGTATCAGTTGGCTCCTACTGGGAGGTACCTCCCAGTAAGGCTACTTGCAGGTCAGGGACCCACTGGAGGAGGCAGTCTGTCTGTTCTCAGATCTCAAACTCTGTACTGGGAGAACCACTAGTCTCTTCAAAGCTGTGACACAGGGACATTTAAGTCTGCAGAAGTGTCTGTTGCCTTTTGTTTGGCTATGCCCTGCCCCCAGAGGTAGAGTCTACAGAGGCAGGCAGGCCTCCTTTAGCTGCAGTGGGCTCCACCGGGTTCGAGCTTCAGGGCTGCTTTGTTTACCTACTCCAGCCTCAGCAATGGCGGGCCCCCCTCCCCCAGCCTCGCTGGCACCTTGCAGTTCTATCTCAGACTGCTGTGCTAGTAATGAGTGAGGCTCCATGGGTATGGGACCCACCGAGTCAGGCGCGGGTTATAATCTCCTGGTGTGCTCTTTGCTGAGACCGTTGGAAAAGTACAGTATTAGGGTGGGAGTGATCCAATTTTCCAGGTGCCCTCTGTCACAGCTTCCCTTGGCTAGGAAAGGTAATTCTCTGATCTCTTGCACTTCCCAGGTGAGGTGATGCCTCACCCTGCTTCGGCTCACACTCTGCACCCACTGTCTGACAAGCCCCAGTGAGAAGAACCTGGTACCTCAGTCGGAAATGCGGAAATCACCAGTATTCTGCATCGCTCACACTGGGAGATGTAGACTGGAGCTGTTCCTATTCGGCCATCTTGGAACATCCCTTTCTCCTGGGATGTTGATTCTAATTGGCATTGCAAAATTATTATATAACATATGTTATATTTGTTTTCAATTAGTAAGATTTTTGTATCAAAACTTATTCAACAATTATTTTGATTACACTTTTTTTAGTTATTGGCTTTTTATACCAGAACCTCTTCATCCCAAGCAATTTATACTGTTTCATCTCATGGCCTTCTAATATACATCAAGCCATAATTCTATTTTATTTTTTAATTTTTCTTTCTTTTTTTAATAATTTTTCTCTTTCTTTTTTTTTCTCCCTTTTCTCCCTCATCCTCAGGCTCCATCAAGTCATCATTTTAGAAAAGTGCATTACTTATATGCTTTCTGAGAGCTTCTAAGCTGACTTCCTCTAGGTGTATTATAATTTGATGTACCACAAAGAAAGAAAGAAAGAAAAGGATTCTACCCGATAAACTCTGGCATGACATTGATCCAGAACATACACTAATCTTAAGCAAGTTAAAAATCTGAAACTAATTTGCATTCTAGAGTCAATGATGAAATTTAGCTGAAAACATCTTCCTTACTCTTCTGTGCATGAAGATAAACCTGGATATAGAATCCTTTGGGAGGTAGCACAGTGTAGAGTTTAAAAGCACAGAATTGGTCCTCAAAACCCAGCTCTGCTGTTTATTATTTGTGTGACCTTGGAGAAGGTCACACTTTGCTTCAGTTTTCCCATCTTTGAAATAGGGGTAATAAAATGAGCTAGCTCATAGTGTTATAATAAGCATCAAAAGAGTTCATATTGGAAAGCATGACTCTTAAAACAGTATGGATCATAAATATTAGTAACGTAAATAACAAATAAATAACATTCTCGAACTCAGTGAATTGCCTTCTGACATTGTGCATGGTAGAGAATTTTAAAGCCAGGTAGATAATAATTTGCCTCCCTTGGTACTGTTAGAATTTCCCAATTTTTAATATTGACCAAAAAATCACACACTGTCACTTGTTGGGTTGCTTATAATGATTTTCTATTTAAAGAAAATTTCTTTAGACATTCAGTGTTCTTGTATTCAGGTTAATGTCTGCTGTTACTTCTCTCTTTTTGCTGCTATTTCTCCTGCTATAATTCCTTTTCCTGCTTTTCTTCCCAGGCCTCCACCTGCTCATCTCTTCTCTTCTTCCTATTTCCTCTACCTAATGTGGTTGCTGCTGATGTTGTTAAGGTTTATAACGCACTGCATTTGTTGCCATTAATTCAATAACTACTCTAAGGAGAGATTGGCTGTCTCTCCTCTTTCTTTTTGCTTTTGACTTCACAATATTTATGTTTTATCTTCAGAATCTTTGTTTTGGGTTTCTTCAATATACAATACTTATCTTGTATTTGAAAGTTATCAGTTAAGTCTCCATTGCAATTTTAAATGGAAATTTTATACTTTGTATTTCTTATAATTTCCTTTTTATTTATTTATTGAGACAGGATTACCCTCTGTCACCCAGGCTGGAGTGCAGTGGCACTATTTCTGCTCATTGCAGCCTTCGCCTCCTGGGTTCAGGTGATTATCTGTCTTAGCCTCCTGAATAGCTGGGACTACAGCTGTGTACCACCAAGCTGGCTAACTTTTGTATTTTTAGTAAAGACAGGGTTTTATTGGCCAGACTGATCTCAAATTCCTGGCCTCATGTGATCCACCTGCCTCGGCTTCCCAAAGTGCTGGTATTACAGGCATGAGCCACAGTGCCCAACCAATATTATCCCTTATTTAAGGTAACTTCTTATTTCAGATTAACTTGTGGTCCCTAGTAGTTTGCTTTTGAGAATGTTTATAATTACCAATGCAGTTTCTTTAAATGTTACAGGTATATTCAGATTTCTTTTTTCTCCTTGTGTAAGTTTTGTTATATAATATTTTTTCTAGGAATTTTTCCATATCACCTAAATTTTTGAAGTGTTTAGCAACAGGATATTCATAATGTTCTCTTGCTATCTTTTTAATCGCTACAGCATTTATAGCTATGTCCTGCCTTTCCTTCCATTAATGTCTATCTGGATTCCTCTCCTCTTTTTTCCTCCTCTTACTCCTCCTCTCTTATCTCCCTTGTCCACCCCAATGAGTCTTGCCAGAAATTTGTCAGTCTATTGGTGTCATTTCAGCTGAGACACTATTGTCTATCACTCCATGCTACACCCATGTGTACACATTATTTAGCTCCTACTTATAAATGGGATCATGAACTATTGCTCTGTGTCTGACTTGTTTCACTTAAAACAGTGGCTTCAAGTTCCAACCATGTTGCTGCAAAAGACTTGATTTATTTTTTTTTACAGCTGAATAGTATTACATGGTATATACATTTACCACATTTTTCCCTATCCAGTCATCCACTAATGGACACTTAGGTTCATTACATATCTTTGCTATTATGAATAGTGCTGCAATAAACATACAAGTTCAGGCATCATTTGATATAAAGATTTCTTCTCCTTTGGGTAGGTAACCCATAGAGGGAATGTTTGGATCACATGGTAGTTCTATTTTTAGTTCTTTGAGAAATCTTCATACTATTTTCCACGGGGATTATACTAGCTTACATTCCTACCAGCAGCATTATAAAAAGCTCTCTTTTCTCTGCATTCTTGTCAATATCTTTATTTTTTGTCTTCTGAGTCAGAGCCATTTTAAGTGTTGTGATTTTGATTTGCATTTATCTCATGATTAGTGATTTGAACATTTTTTCATATGTCTGTTGGTGATTTTTATGTCTTCTTTTTTAAAACGTCTGCTTTTTTCAACTTTTAGGTTCAGCGGTATATGTGCAGGTTTTTGTTATATAGGTAAATTGCATGTCATAGGGGTTTGGTGCACAGATTATTTTATGCCCAACAGATAGTTTTCAGTCTTCACCCTCCTCCCACCCTCCATCCAAGTAGGCTCTGTTGTCTGTAGTTCCTTTCTTTGTGTCCAAATGTACTCAATGTTTAGTTCCCACTTATAAGTGAGGACAAACAGTATTTGGTTTTCTGTTCACTTAGAATAATGGCCTCCAGCTCTATCCACGCTGCTGCAAAGGAGAAGATCTCATTCTTTCTTATGGCTGCATAGTATTCTGTAGTATATATGTATGCACAACATTTTTAATCCAATTACCACTGATGGGCATTTAGGCTGATTTTATATCTTTGCTATTGTGAATAGTATTGCAATAAACATACACATAAATCTGTTTTTATGGTAAAAGGATTTATATTTCTTTGGGTAGATACTCAACAATGAGACAGCTGGATTGAATGGTAATTCTGTTGTAAGTACGTTGAGAAATCACCCAACTGCATTCTGCAATGGCTGAACTGACTTATATTCCCACCAGCAGTGTATAAACATTCCCTTTTTTCCACAACTTTGGCAGCATGTGTTATTTTTTGACATTAATAACAGTCATTCTGACCTATGTGAGATGTTTTCTCATTGGGGTTTTAATTTGCATTTCTCCAATAATTAGTGAGATTGAGAATTTTTTCATATATTTGTTGGCCACATGAATGCCTTCCTTTGAAAAGTGTCTGTTCGTATTCTTTGCTTACTTTTTAATGGAGTTATTTGTTTTTTGCTTATTAATCTGTTTATGTTTCTTATAGATTCTGGGTATTAGAACTTTGTTGGATTCATAGTTTGCAAATACTTTCTCCCATTTGTAGGTTGTCTGTTTGTTGACAATTTATTTTGCTGTGCAGAAGATCTTTAGTTAAATTAGAACCATTTTTCAATTTCTGTTTTTGTTGTAATTGCTTTTGGCATCTTCATCACGAAATTTTTGCCAGGCTTTATGTCCAGAATGGTATTTCCTAGGTATCTTCCAGGGTTTTTGTGGTTTTAAGTTTTGCATTTAAGCGTTTAATCAATCTTGAGTTAATTTTTGTATATGGTGTAAAGAAGGGGTCTGGCTTGAGCCTTCTACATATTGTCACGGATCCTTGGGGTGATGCATTTCTGGCTGGAAACCCCTGAGGCTAGTCACACCTTTGCCCAAGTTTTGCTTGGGTCTGCTGGGCTTGTTCTGCCCATTTGGTCTGGAAGGCTGTGCTCAGTTCACACTACTGGCCTGAATCCCATGCCAGCCAAGGGTGAGCAGAGTGGTAAGGGTTGTGTGAGCAAGTGAGTGTGGGGTCCAGCCATTGTGCACAACCAGGCATGCTGGCTGCAGTGGGGTGGGCAGCTCCAGGCACTGGCCCTAGTGCTGGCTCCCTATGAGGCTGCAGTTGGAGCAGGTTGTATGCCAAGCAGCTTCAACAGCTGGCACCAAGGAATGCAGTGATGCCTGGAAGCTTGGAGATTCCAGGAACCACAGAGCCCCAAAGAGGATCTCACACCCTTGGTTCAGGGAGCTCCTAGGTCTGGGCTCCCTGAAAGACCACAGCTTTTCTCTCCTTATTTCTTCTCTCGTTTTTGTCACCTGCAATGTGGTGAGCAAGGGGCATGTTTCAGCCCTGTTTGTGTTACAACTCTTTTAGCCCTGCCATTCGGCAGATCCCGAGTTCTTGTCCTGCATCCAGGAAGAATGAGGTATGTGGACTACTGGAGGGTGAACAAGGTGAAGAGGAGCTTTATTGATCGACCAAACAGCTCAGAGGATACCTGCATTGGGTAGATCCTCTCTGCAGGCAGGGTGTCCCGGTGAGTGTTCAGCTCTCAGCAGAGAGGAGACCCTGGAGTGGGTAGCTCCTTTCTGCAGCTGGTAGTCTGACATTTGCCCAGCTCTCAGTGGTAAGGTCCCCTTTATCACATCTGGTTGTGTTTATTTGGATCTTTTCTCTTTTTTTTATTAGTCTAGTGAGTGGTCTACCTATCTTATTTATTCTTTCAAACAATCACCTTCCAGATTTGGTGATCTTTCCCATGTTTTTTCCTGTCAATTTCCTTCAGTTCAGCTCTGATTATGGTTATTTCTTGTCTTCTGCTAGCTTTGGAGTTGGTTTTCTCTTGTTTCTCTAGTTCTTCTAGGTGTAATGTTAAGTTGTTAATTTGAGATCTTTCTAACATTTCAATGTGGGTATTTAGTGCTATACTCTTCCCTCTTAACACTGGTTTGGCTGTGTCCCAGAGACCATTGTATGTTGTGCCTTTGTTCTCATTAGTTTCAAATAATTTTTATATTTCTGCCTCAATTTCATTATTTCACTCAAAAGTAGTTCAGGATCAGATTGTTTAATTTTCTTGTAATTGTATGGTCTTTAATAATTTTCTTAGTGTTGATTTCTATTTTTATTGTGCTGTGGTCTGAGAGTGTAGTTGATATAATTTTGTTTTTTTTTAAATTTTTTGAATTTGCTAAGGATTGTTTTTATGGACAATTGTGTGGTCAATTTTAGAGTATGTGCCATGTACAGATGAGCTGAAGAGTCCCTTCAGCTCATTGGTCCATTTGGTCAAGTATTGCACTCAGGTCCCGAATAGCTTTGTTGGTTTTCTGCCTTGGTGATATGTCTAATACTGTCAGTGTGCTGTTGAAGTCCCCGACTATTGTCATGTGGTTATCTAAGTTTCTTTGTAGGTCTCTTAAGAACTTGTTTTATAGATCTGGGTGCTCCTGTGTTGGGTGCATATATATTTAGGACAGTTAGGTCTTCTTGTTCAACTGGATCCTTTCCCATTATGTAGTACCGTTCTTTGTTGGTTTAAAGTCTGTTTTGTCTGCAATTAGAAGAACAATCACTGTTTTCCATTTGCTTGGTAGATTTTTCTCCATCCCTTTACTTTGGACTTATGCGTGTCATTGCATGTGAGATGACTCTTTGAAGGAAGCATACCATGGGTCTTGTTTCTTTATGCAAATTGTCATTCTGTGCCTTTTAATTGGGGTATTTAGGCCATTTACATTCAAGGTTAATATTGATATATGTGAATTTGATCCTGTCATCATGTTGTTAGCTGGTTGATATTGTTTGTGTAGTTGTTTTATAGTGTCAATGGTCTGTGTGCTTAAGTGTTTTTTTGTAGTTGCTGATAATGGTCTTTCCTTTTCATATTTAGCACTCCCTTCAAAACTTCTTGTAAGGCATATCTGGTGGTAACAAGTTCCCTTAGCATTTGCTTGTCCAAAAAGGATCTTATTTCTTCTTCACTTATGAAGCTTAGTTTGGCTGGATATGAAATTCTTGGTTGAAATTTATTTTCTTTAAGAATGCTGGATGTAGGTATCCAATCTCTTCTGGTGTATAGGGTTTCTGTTGAAACATTGGCTTTTAGCCTGATGGAATTCCCATTGTAGGTTACCTGACCCTTCTCTCTAGCTGCCTTTGGCATATTTTCTTTCATTTCAACTTTGGAGAATCTGACAACTATGTGTCTTCAGGGTGGTCTCCTTGTGTAGTATTTTTCAGGGGTCCTCTGCATTTCCTGAATTTAAATTTTGGTCTCTAGTGAGGCTGGAGAACTTTTCATGGATAATATCTTGAAATATGTGTTCTAAGTTGCTTGCTTTCTGTCCCTGTCTTTAGGGATACCCATGAGTCGTAGATTTGGTCTCTTTACATAATCCCATATTTCTCAGAGGTTTGTTCATTCTTCTTTAATCTTTTTTCTTTTCTGAGCTGAGTGAGTTATTTTGGAGAACTACTCTTTAAGCTCTGAGATTCTTTCCTCAGCTTGGTTGATTCTGCTGTTAATATTGTAATTTTATTCTGAAATTCTTGATGTGAGTTTTTCAGCCTTGTCAGATCACTTTGGTTCTTTCTTAAGATGGCCATTTTTTTCTTTCATCTTCCATATCATTTTATTGTATTCTTTAGAATTATTGGATTGGGTTTTGACTTTCACTTGAATTTTGATGATCTTCATTCCTATTCATATTCTGAATTCTATTTCTATCATTTCAGCCACTTCAGCATGGTTAATAACCATTGATGGGGAACTAGTGTGGTTGTTTGGGGATAAGAATGTTCTGGCTTTTTGAGTTGCAAGAGTTCTGTTCTGTTTTTTTCTCATCTGTGTGGGCTGATATTCCTTCAATCTTTGAAGTTGCTGTCAGGGTGGTGGCAATGGCATCCATTCTGGTTCACATGTGCCAGCAGCCGTGGCAGCATGGGAGGGTGCATCATTGTTAGCTGGGATGGGGTGGTGGCAGACGTGGGACTGCTCATGTCTGTGCATTTGTTTGAAGTGGTGGTAGTGGTGGTGTGGGGCAGAGGGCAGGGCCACTGGCATCTGTGTGCATGTTTGTATTGGCAGTGGTGTTGGCATGGGGGCAGGGAACTGTCAAGCACGGAGCTGTCAGCCTCTGTGCATTTGGACCAGCTGCATTGGTGGTGTGGAGTTGGTGGTGGGGCCACTGCCATTCATGTATCCATATACACCTAGGCAATGTCAACATGAGGGCAACATGCTGCCTGGCATGGGACTATTGGCCTCCATGTTCACATTTATGCTGGCAATGGCAGCTTGTTGAGGGGTGTGCACTCACAACAGCAACAGTGATGTGGTGGAGGGGAGGTGAGATCCTCCCGTGTGTGTGTTGTAGCAATGCAGTGGGGGTTTCAATCTGTGTCCCTGCCCATCTTTCTTCAATCTTCAGTGTTACTCTGAAATTCTTTTACTGACTTCTTAGATTGCTCTTTAATATTCAGCAATGCCTTTCTTTCTAACTTAACATTTATTTATACTATGTACATTCCCATTCAAGTAGTACATTAACTGTACTGTAGGACTTTTCCTAAGTGTTTTTTTTTTTTTTTAATAATTACGTTTAGTTTTATTTTTCCTGACTTTTTTTCTTAAATGGGTACATAAGATTTCAGGTTTTAAAAAATTTTCAGAAACATTTTATTTACATTTTGTTATTAATTTCTGAATTCATTATGTTATTTTCAAAGAATGTGATCTGTGTTATATAAATTTTAAATTTTTTGAGAATTGTTTTACAATTCAATATGTGGTACTTTTTTCAAATGTTTTTTCCTTACTTCAAAAATATGGAGCATTTTTAACCTTTTGCTTTCTTTCATATTCCACAGCTTGTCTATCAGTGAGTACAGAAAATATTCATAGTCATTCTACTTTATACTCATGCCCAGATGTATAAAAAATGTAAAGATGTATGCTAAAACTTTAAAAAACCTTTTTTGTTCCTAGTCTCTCTTATTGGCTCTCTCATTTCTTTCTCTCTCATATTTTCCATATTCTTATCACTTTTATCACTCTGTGTTGCAATCTAGATAATTTCTTCAGATTTATCTTCTAGATCACTATCCCTCTCTTCCACCTTGGTTAGTTGTTTAAATCATTCATCAAATTTCTAACTTTAGTTTTTTCCTTCTTGTAGAAAGTATATTTGAATACTGGGTTGTTTAATTTAATTTTATTTATATTACCATATTATAACGGAATCACATTATGTGCTGTCTGGTGCTCTTTGGTTTTACTAATCTTCCAATTCTTAGCCATTAGTTCTCACCGTCATAATATTAATTATATTTGTCTTTCTAACATCAGTTACATAGATAAAATTCATTAATTTTGAGTGTATGATTAAAGAGTTCTCACAAATGTGTATAGCTGGGTAAGCATCACCATACTTACAATAGAGAACATTCCATCACCTCAAATTTCCCCTCATAACCTTTGGCGTCAGTCAATCCTCTCTCCCATCCTAGCTGTTAGCAACTACTGATCTGCTTTCTGGCACTATAGTTTTACATCTTCTATATTTTTATATAAATTGAATCATACTGTATATAGTGTATAGTGTTTAATTTTTGTATTGTATTATTTTTTATGTAGCAGTTTTTGTGATTCACCCTTTTTGTGTCAGAATCTTTTTTTTTTTTTTTTTTTTGAGACAGAGTCTTGCTGTCTCCCAGGCTGGAGTGCAGTAGCGAGGTCTCTGCTCACTGCAAGCTCCACCCCCGGGGTTCACGCCATTCTCCTGCCTCAGCCTCCCGAGTAGCTGGGACTACAGGCGCCCACCACCATGCCTGGCTAATTTTTTTGTATTTTTAGTAGAGACGGAGTTTCACCGTGTTAGCCTGGGTGGTCTCAATCTCCTGATCTCATGATCCATCCGCCTCAGCCTCCCAAAGTGTTGGGATTACAGGCGTGAGCCACGGCGCCCAGTCAGAATTTTGTTTTATTAATGAGTAATTTTCCATTGAATGGACATACCACAAATTTTGAATGTATTCAAAACTGACAAATTTATTAAATTCCTATTGCTGCTTTAACAAAGCATCACAAACTGGGTAGCTTAAGCAACAGAAATTTACTGTTTTACAGTTCTGAAGGCTAGAATTATGAGATCCAGGTGTTGACAGGGTTGATTCCTTCTGAATTCTGTGAGGGATAAATGTTTCAAGCCTTTTTCCTTGCTTCCAGTGGTTTTCTGGTAATCTTCAGCTTTCTTGGCTTGCAGACGTATCATCCCAATCTCTGCTTTTATGTTCCCATAGCATTCTCTCAGTGTGCATATCTGTCTCCAAATTTTCCATTTTTATAAGAACGTCAGTTATATGGAATTAAAGCCCACTCTAATGTTCACATCTTAATTTTACTACATGTGCAAAGACCATATTTCCAAATAAGATCTTATTCTTGAGGTACTGAAGGTTAGGGTTTCTACATAACTATTTTGAGAGAAAGCAATTTAAGCGGTAACAAACATTTTTGTTATTCCTATTTTTGGCTAAATAAAATTGCATTGAACATGTAAACACAAATCTTCGAACATATGTATAAATACTTAAGAGTGGGAATGACGGGTCATATGGTAAGTGTACATTTAACTTTAAATGGTACATTCTAATTGTTTTTAAAATTTTTAATTCTTGGCCAGGCATAGTGGCTCATGCCTGTAATCCCAGCACTTTTGGAGGCCGAGGGCAGCAGATCATCTGAGGTCCAGAGTTCAAGACTAGCCTGACCAACATGGAGAAACCCTTTCTCTACTAAAAATACAAAATTAACCGGGCGTGGTGGTGCATGCCTGTAATCCCAGCTACTGTGGAGGTTGAGGCAGGACAATGGCTTGAACCTGGGAGGCAGAGGTTGCTGTGAGCTGAGATCACGCCATTGCACTCCAGCCTGGGCCAAAAGAGCGAAACTCCGTCTCAAAAAAAAAAAAAAAATTAAATTCTTTTTAGAAATGTATAAAATCTCCAGTTGCTCTATAGCCTCATTAACACTAAGTATTTCCAGTCATTTTACTTTTAGCCATTCTGGCATGTATTCAATCATATAACATTTTGAAAAAGTTTTCTTTTTTCAAATGATGAATGAATGCCACTGTGCATCTTGTTATGTGCTTGTTTGCAACTTGTATATCTTCTTAGGTGTGATGTATATTTAAATATTTTATCCATTTATAAAAAGTGTTGTCTTTACAAAAGTGAATTTTAAGTGTTTATTGTATATTCTGCACACAAGTTCTTCAGACATAGATTTTGCAAATATTTTCTCCTATTCGGTAGGTTGCCTCTTAGTTTTCACAGGGGCTTCATTAAAGATTCCAGTTTCCAGACCTGCCAGACAATAAATTTCCATTGTTTTAAGTCACCCAGTGTGTGTTACTTGTCTCAATGGTACCGGGAAACTAAAACATATACATATTTTTAGGATACTTTGCCTTTTATTCAGTTCAAAATACTTTTATTATTTGCTTTTAAATTGTATTTTAGATTTGGGCGTTCATGGGCAGGTTTGTTACATGGATATATTGCATAATTGTGAGGTTTGGGCTTCCAGTGAAGTCATCACCCAAATAGTGAACATTATGCTCAGTAGGTAATTTTCAAACATTCATCTCCCATTCACTCTCTCCTCTTATGGAGTCTCCAGGGTTTATAATTTCTATGTCTGTGTATACCAATTGTTTAGCTCTCACTTATAAGTGAGAATGTTTTTTTTTTTTTTTTTTTTTTTTGAGACAGAGTGTCTCTCTGTCACCCAGGCACAATCTCTGCTCACTGCAACCTCTGCCTCCCAGGTTAAAGCAGTTCTAATGCCTCAGCCTCCTGAGTGGCTGGGATTACAGGCATGTGCCACCATGTCCGGCTAATTTTTTGTATTTTTAGTTGGGGCAGGGGTTCCCCATTGACATGGTTTGGCTGTGTGCCCTCACAAATCTCATCTTGAATTGTTAGCTCTCACAGTTCCCACATGTCGTGGGAGGAACCTGGTGGGAGGTGATTGAATCATGGAGTTAGGTCTTTTCTGCACTGTTCTCGTGATAGGGAATGAGTCTCACAAGATCTGATGGTTTTAAAAATGTGAGTTTCCCTGCATAAGCTCTTTTGGCCTGCTACCATCCATGTAAGACTTGCTCCTCCTTGCCTTTAACCTTCACCATGTTGTGAGGCCTCCCCAGACATGTGGAACTGTAAGTCTGATAAACTTCTTTCTTTTGTAAATTGTCTGGTCTCAAGTATGTCTTTATCAGCAGTGTGAAAATGGACTAATACCAGTGATGTTGGCCAGACTGGTCTTGACCTCCTGCCATAAGGTGATCCACTCACCTCGCCCTCCCAAAGTGCTGAGATTACAGGCGTGAACTGCCACAGCCAGCCCAATATTTGAATTTCTATTTCTTAGTTATTTCAGTTAGGATGATGGGCTCCAGCCCCAGCCACGTTGCTGCCAAGGACGTAACTTCATTTTCTTTTTTAATGACTGAGTAGTATTCCATGGTGCGACATACAATATTTTCTTTATCCAAGCAATTGCTGGTGGACACTTCAGTTGATTCCATGACTTTGCTATTGTGAATAGTGCTATGTTATATAATAAACATACGAGCACAGGTATCCTTTCGATATAATGCTTTCTTTTCCTTTGGGTAGATATCCAGAAGTTGAATTGCGAGGTAGAATGGTAGTTCTATTTTTGGTTCTCTGAGAATGCTCCAAACTGCTTTCCACAGGGATTGAACTAATTTACATTCTCACCAACAGTGTATAAGCATTCCCTTTTGTCAGCTTCTTCACCAACCTCTTATTTTTTGCCTTTTTAATAATAGCTATTCTGACTGGCGTGAGATAGTATCTCATTGTGGCTTTGATTTGCATTTTTCTGATGATTAGTTATGTTGAGCATTTTTTTTTTCATGTTTGTTGGCGGCTTGTATGTCTGCCTTTGAGAAAAGTCTGTTCATGTTTTTTGCCTAATTTTTAATGGGGTTATGTGTGTTTTTCTTACCAGTTTGAGTTCTTTATAGATTCTGGATATAAGTCCTTTGTCAGACGCATAATTTGCAAATACTTTCTCCCATTCTGCAGGTTGTCTGTTTATTCTGTTGATAGTTTCTTCTGCTGTGCAGAAACTGTTTGGTTTAATTGGTTTAATTAATCCATTTTTCCATGTTTGTTTTTGTTACATTTGCTTTTGAGGTCTTAGTCATAAATTATGCATCTAGGCCAATGTCCAAAATACTTTTAAATTTGCCTTATGATTTCTTTTTTAATCATAGTTGATAGATGATTACATTGTCTAATTTTTCCAATACTTGATAAATTTCCTTTTGTGATTGATCTTTAGTTTTAGCAATACATTTACATAACTTTTTCTTCCTAAATCTTAGATACCCTCAGAGTGTTTTACACTGCTAGGACATCTGTATTTGTCCTAATGAAGATTTCAAATGTTCAACAGCCATGTTTGGCTAGTGGCTACTGTATTAGCATAGTCTATGTTTTCTCATTCTTGTGCTTTTAGCTTATCCAGGTACAGACGTCCCCCAACTTATGATACATAATTTATGATTTCTCAACTTTACAATAGTACAGAAGCTATACACATTGAGTAGAAACCATACTTCTAGTACCCATACAGCAATTCCATTTTTATACTTCAGCATGGTATTCAATAAATTACATAAGATCTTTTTTTAAAATTTACTTTGAACTTTTCTCTTTGACCCATAAATTATTTAGAAGTGTGCTACTTAATTTCTACATGTTCAGAGATTTTACTATCTTTCTATTACTAATTTCTAGTTTTCAATTCATTATAGTCAGGTAACATACTCTGTATGATTTTAACTGTTTTAAATTTGTTTTATGACCTAAAATATGACCTATCATATCAATGTACCATGGACACTTGGAAAATGATGGATTTTCTGCTGTTCTTATACAGAGTTTTCTATGTAGGTTCATCAAATCATGATGGATCATTTTATTTTTCACCTTCATTTTTGAAGACATTCCTAGAATTTATAACTTTTTAATGGTCATTTGGTTTCAACACCTTGGACATAAAATTTTAATTCCTTTTGGCTTTATTCTTGCTGTTAACCATCATTTGAGTTGTTGTTCTTTTATTAAAGTAGCCTGTATTTTTGTTCTGTCATTTACAAGGAATACTTTCAGAAAGAGAAATGCTTGTGATTTCAGAATGTTGTGCATCATACATGAGCTCTTATGCTCCTCTTTGATGGCAACCCATATTCTAATTAGGCAAATTCCAAAATAACACTATTAACTAATTAAATTTCAGCATATTTTTGAATTAAATCACTTCAATTCCAAATAAGTTAAAGAAATTCTGTTGTCAAGAATATGTAATCACTACACATTTTTGTGAATCTCTACAAACCTTCCATCAAATTAATAGAGATCGACTGAGAACAAAAACAAAAAGACAGAAACAAACAAAAATAAACAACAACAACAACACTCAATGCATCCATTGGCATCAAGACCATTGGCTGTGTAACAATAGTTGTACAGAGAAGTGTGGAGTGTCCTATCAGCAGAGGAATGCAGAAATTACCGAGAGTTCTTACCAGCCAAAGCAGTGCTTCTTAATGAATGAGAACTTAGGTGGTAAACCAGGAACTCTGAGAAACCCTTATATGTTCCAGTGTCTGATGAGTGCTATCAGACTTCACTTAATCACTTAGCAGCCCATGAGAAAATTTAAACAGTTTTGAACCAGTCTATGCTTGCTATAGCCTCAGAAATATTCAACGTATAGTCCCTTTTAGAAGGACTTTTAAAAATCTCTTTTAGAATTTTGACCTGGAAAAAAAACTAAAAAACAAACAAAAAAAAACCCTGCTAGAAAACAAGAATAACTGGGCAACGTATAAAAACTGAGAATCTCTGAGATTAAAACAAAAGAGTTCAGTCAGGCACGGTGGCTCATGCCTGTAATCCAAGCACTTTGGGAGGCCGAGGCGGGTGGATCACCTGAGGTCGGGAGTTCGAGACCAGCCTGACCAACATTTAGAAACCTCATCTCTACTAAAAATACAAAATTAGCCAGATGTGGTAGTATATGTCTAATCCCAGCTACTTGGGAGGCTGAGGCAGGAGAATTGCTTGAACCCAGGAGGTGGAGGTTGCAGTGAGCCAAGATTGCGCCATTGCACTCCAACCTGGGCAACAAAAGCGAAACTCCATCTCAAAAAAAAAAAAAAAAAAAAAAGAGTTCATACACTGAGTGAGTGGAATGGACAGATGTCTATAAAAGGCAGATTTTAGTTTTAAGAGGCTAGTAGAATATATTTACAAATTTTTAAAGATGACACCATTTTGAGATGTAAGACTTTAAAGCATGGACAATTTAAGAGTAAAAACAGAAAGTTTTCATAAGACTTTCTATTTCTGAAAGACAGGGAATTGCCTAAACAAGTGGCACATTTTTGAAAATACAGCAGCTTTGACAGAGGAGAGATTTATGGAGTCATGAAATTGGAAAAACTACTATAACTTATCTTTACCTCCTACAAATGACCCAACTGCAAGGAGTTTAGGGAAACCAGTCTAATATACAACTGGGGTAGAAAGGTTAATGATAGAACTCAAAACATAGATATTACAAGGAAAAAAAATGTATGAACATGAATTGAGTATATTCCAACAAGATGAAAGTATACCAAAGTTAAGCCCAAAAAGAGGACGAAATATATTTTTTTCTAACCTATCACCTAAACTCACATGTAATTATTAAATGCTTGTTAATATCACTCACTATTTCACCATACCTCTACAGAGTGTCATTACAATTTAGTAGCAACCAGCCAACGTTGCTGTCTTTTTAGGCATTCCCTCTCTCCTCATGTTTTCTAGGTGCCTGCATTTTTGCACCTGCTGCAGCATTTCCTGCCCCTGGACATTTTTCCAGGTCACACTGTCAAAAGCTGTAACAATGAGTCATCATCTTGTGCCAGAATGGCATCTTCTCTGAGAGGGAAAGGAGTGAGCCATCCCCAAATTACCACTGGCATTCTTGGGCTACTCCTGGTATCAATGGAGCTAGTCTTGGTCTTCCGAGATGTAGCAGGTAAAGATTTTACTGGGGGAATGCCTCTGTGAGAGAAAATATAGAGTTAACCCGAGAAGGTTGGAAGAAATGACCAAGACAGCCTAAACATTCCCCTCAGCTTCGCTACACTTTAAACATCTTTCTTCCTGACTATAGGTCCCTGTCCTCCATTTTCTTAAAAATTTACTTTAGAAAGCTTAAAATTGTAAATGCTTCCTCTGTCTTTTTGTAATGTAAATCTTCTCCCAGCCTCTTGCCAGTTCTAAAACCGAGGAATGTCTTCCTCAAATACCTGGGAACCAGCTCTTTGAAATATAATCATCAAGAAACATAGTGTCACTGTCTCTCGCAGTGTCTGTGCTAGGGTAGAAGTCTGACCATAATAAGGGCCAATTAGCAAACACAGATGCCTAATCACATTAACCAACCTCTTCCTAGTGTCCTCCAGCACTTTTCCACTAGCTCACCCCAGGGCTAAATAGCTCTCCCAGCTTTTCTTTCAGAGGAGTTGAATTCCATCTCTCTTTCCCATTGCAATAATCTTGAAAAAAAGAAAAAAGTCTTCTTTGATTAATTAAGTCTGTCCAGTGAATTTTTTCTTTGAGAGAAGCACTAGACTTGATAGAAGTCTAGCTCTGAGTGAAGGAGAGGTAGCAAAGGTTGGTGAAAGACCCCTGGATTGCCTTATAGTTTAAAGAATGGTGATTCTATCGCAGAGCACTTAAGCCAAAGCTGTCTTGCAAAGGAGTCCCATGTTTCCCAGGAATAGGTATACCTTACCATTCCTCTGGGGTTCAGTTACTGGTTACGGTCAGCCTATAGGAAGCTTGGTTTTGTTGCAAATGCCATCATGGATTTCAAAGCACTGTAGCTGGGGTCCTTGGTTCATCTTTGTCACTGTAGTTGGAGTTCTACTGCAAGTATATTCAAGGCAGCTACCCTATGTTACTTTACTAAAACTTTCAGTGTTCAGTGAGTTCATTGTTGGGCACTTTCCAAAGGATACGCTGCAACTGATTGGACTAGTGCCTTTCATTCTAGAGAAGGCATGAGTTTGTGTTTATTCTCGTGAAGGAAAAAAACAGATGACCATATTGTGAAAAGAAAATAAAATTTCAGGACCTTCCAAATTTATTATGCCAAGGGGAAAAATTGAGCCCTGGAAACTGAGTTATGTAACATGGGTGTTTATCTTCCCTGGTGCATGACCATTGCTTCTTGACTTTTGTGTTGAGATGTTGTACATTAACTGGACTCCTTATTCTTCATCTAAACCTAGACTGAATTATGTTGGAAATAGAGACCCTTCTGATTGTTACCACTTTACAATAGTATGTTAAGCCATCTCTTTAAAGTGTACTCAATAGAAGCCAATCAAATCTTATCTCTGTATGTTAGCCTTTGAATGCAGAATGTTGAAATCCTGTTCAGCACCAGTTTTTGCATATATAAACAATTTTTACTAGGAGCAGTGGTTAGCATTCTTTGGCAATCATGTTTCCTAGACAGCCACCCTCACGTTTTGCACTTGAATAAACTCTTTGAACTAGATTTTGAGCCTTTTTATTATTTTAGGTTGACAGTATTTTGCTATAGAAACCAGATATAATTAACAGGAATATACAAATATAGCTAAGAAGACCAAGAAGTAAATTAGCGTTGACACTTGAACAACATTGGTTTGAATGCATGTGTCCACTAATACACAGATTTTTTTCAATAGATATATTGGAAATTTTTGGAGATTTGCAACAATTTGAAAAACTTGCAGACGAGCCACATAGCCTAAAAATATTGAAAAAAATGAAGAAAAATGCCTGTTATGAATGCATAAAATATATATAGATATCAATATATTTTATTATTTACTACCATAAAATATACACACATCTACTATTAAAAGTTAAAATTCATCAATACAGTCATGCACACACTTACAGTCATGCACACGCTTGCATGCATATGGTGCCATTCATGCTTGAGATAAGTGTAAATAAATGTAAAAATGCATTACTAAATCACAACTATAAAATTAACTGTCGTACATACTATACTACTGTAATAATTTCATAACAACCTTCTGTTGCTATTGGAGTGAGGTCAAGTGTTTGCAAGTATCCCCTTAAAATGCTGTATGATGCTAATCATCTCTGCATGAGCAGTTCATTTCTCTGGTAAATTGTATATCTCAGTGAAAAGGGATCTCTTATATTTCCCATGTATTTTACATAATGTTTAATGCAATAGTGTAAACTTTGAATAACACCATGGGACCTATAGGAAGTGCCATTAATGATGCTGAAAGTGCTCCCAAGAAGCAGAGAAACATCCTAACATTACATTAAAAAGTTGAATCTCTTGATTGAAACTATAGATTGATGTCTGTAGCTGCAGTTACCTGCCATTTCAGAGAGTTAATTCATCTTGTAAGCAGATAACATAATACAATATAGTACTGTAAATATATTTTATCTTCCTTGTGATTTTCTTAATAACATTATCTTTTCTCTAACTTACTTTAGTGTAAGAATACAGTATATGATACATGTAACATACAAAATATGTGTGACTATGTAATTGGTAAGGCTTCTGGTAAATAGTAGCCTATCAGTTAAGATTTTGGGGAGTCAAATGTTACACACAGATTTTGGTTGGGCATGGGTTGGTGCTTCTAACCCCACCATTGTTCAAAGGTCAACCACACATATGATATAGTTTAGCTTTGTATCCCCACCCAAACGTCATCTTGAATTACTATCCCCATGTGTTGAGGGAGGAACTTGAGGGGAGGTGATTGGATCATGGGAGTGGTTTCCCCCATGCTATTCTCATGATGGTGAGTGAGTTCTCACGAGATCTGATGATTGTGTAAATGTCTGTTGTTTCTATTATTCTCACTCACTTCTCTCAGTGGCTGCCACGTAAGACGTGCCTGTTTCGCCTTCCACCATGATTGTATATTTCCTGAGGCCTCCCAGCCATGCAGAACTGTGTCATTAATGCTCTTTTCTTGTTAAATTACCCAGTCTCTGGTATGTCTTCATAGCAGTGTGAAAACAGACTAATATAACACAGGAATCCAACTTTGTGTGCGTCCTAGAATTTCCTCAGCAACTTGTTCATTCTGAGAATTTTAATACTTCCCATGCATAACTACTGCCATTTTTGGCACCCTCATGGAGCCCTCCTAGCTAAATAGAGTCTAAGATGAAGTCTAACTCTTGCATATCTCTCAACCTGAAAACACTAAGCCTTATTTGAGTTGAGTTATCCTGACACATCCAGACTTGGATAAAATTATCTATTGCAGAGCACAGGATCTGGCTTCTGACCAGTCTCTTAGAAATTGATTATGCATCCTGCAATGTGGGGTGATCAACCTCCTAATGGGGAGACCTTAACCAGTGAGATACTTGAGGAGAGAAGGAACTGAGTGGATAAATGATCCCACCTATGGGTTACACAGATGCGAGATTTTTCCTTTCAGGCTTTCCACAGATATCCCCTGTGCCCAGTGAATGGACTTGATAGAGGACCTGCAGTTTCTATTATTGTTCCTGATACTTCCTGGAGCAGTAGCTTGTGTTGCAATACACCACATCCAATTGCATTGCATCCTTTCTCCCTTAACCTCATTTCATTTTTTGTTTCATCACTCCCTTAGCATCTTTTGGGTTTTCCGCTTTCAAGTGAAGTGTTAGCATTTTAATTACTGCCTCATACTCTTTTTTCTAGAGAGCCCTAATACTGACTCTAAGATAATTCACCCTGTTGACAGATCTAAAAAACACAAAAACAAAAAGCAAAAATTGTATAGTCTTTCCCATAGATATTTAAAAATGTATTTCGCACACACAGACACACACACACACATACTCTAGCCAGAATCCTATCCTACATAGTGGAGAAATGAGCACAGGTATTCCTGTTACAGCAAGGAAGAGAAGCATGCCCACAATCACTACTTTGTAACATGTGATGGGATGAGTCACAGTAATTAGACAAGAGGCATAAGAATATAAAAGGGGCATGTAAAATTATTGCACATGATATAATGTTTAGCTAAAAAACAGACTGAAAACCTAAGATAATTTAATTCATTTGGAGAATTAATTTAATATATGAAATTATAAACAGGCCCGGCACAGTGGCTCATGCCTGTAATCCCAGGACTTTGGGAGGTCAAGGCAGGTGTATCACGAGGTCAGGTGTTCAAGACCAGCCTGGCCAAAATGGTGAAACCCTGTCTCTACTAAAAATACAAAAAAAAAAAAAAAAAAACAGCTGGGTATGGTGCCGGGCGCCTGTAATCCCAGCTACTCGGGAGGCTGAGGCAGAAAATTGCTTGAACCCAGAAGGCAGAGGTTGCAGTGAGCCGAGATCACACCACTGCACTCCAGTCTGGGCAACAGAGGGAGACTGTCTCAAAATAAATAAATACATAAAAATAAATAAATTAAGTAAATAAATAAATAAATAAAATTATAAACCTTATGTAAAAATAAGTAGATCAAAGTTATCATGGAGGAAAAGAGCACATTTACAATATCAACAAACTGATAACATACCTAGGCATAAAAATTTTAAAAATATGGTAACATTATCTAATAATTTTAAATGTGCAAATAATCACAGTTATAGAATCAACAATGTTATATCTAGGTATAAAAATTATAATAAATATGGTAACATTATCTAATAATTTTAAACTCCTGAAAGAAACAAGTTTTTTTTTTTTTTTTTCTTTTTCTGCATCTAGGCTAGCTGTTTTTAAAATAAGAGGACATAGGAAAAGTAAATAAACAAGCATAATCCTACAAGCACCCTAAAAATAAGAGCAATACATTTGAAATAGTCTTAAAAGTTATTAAAACATATTGCAAGTCTCTAATTAAAACAGTGTGATATTTTTACAGAAATAAACTATAGAAGGAAAAGAACAAAATAGAAAAATCAGCAATTAAAGGGAAGGGCACATGTAAATTTAGTATATGATAAAAATACTTTCTCAAAGCAAAAAGAACAAAAAATTATTAAGTAAATGATATTTGGTTAATGTGAAAGTAGTTTGGAAAAAGAAAAAAATGGATCATTTCCTTATGTCACACATTAAAATGAATTTTCAAAAAATCAGGGATCTAAATAAAAAGGTGAAGTTGTAGAAAAGTAGCAAGTGAAACAATAATAATAGATAGATAAATTTCTTTATAACTGTCAGTAGGAAAGATGTTCTTAACCATGAATCAAAATCTAAAGGTAAAAAAAAATCCTGTAGCATTCAAAATGGTTAATTTTTACTGTGTAAAAATGTAAAATAATGACATGCAAATAAACATCACCAGAGTAAAATGGAAAATGAGGAAAGCTATTTGCAGTATCTATAACTGCCCTTATACATGAAAAGATTCTAAAAATTGAGAGAAAAATGTAACAACATGATAGAAAGGCAAAATATAGAAACATATATTTCACAGGAAATATATAAGCAGGGCGTAAAATGAAAGGTGCATAACATCCTGCATAATAAGAAATTAGGCAATTAAATAAATAAGTGCAAGTTAAATAAACTTCAGATACAATTTCTCCACAATCACATTGATAAAAATTCAAAAGTTTGACAACATACTTTGTGGTAAGACTTTGGAGACCCCATCACTCTCATACAGTGCTTGTAGTAATGCAAAATTATCAACCCAAGATGACAGCAAATTTAGAATATTTGGGAAAATCACATATACATTTATACTGACAATGAGCAATCCTATTTCTGTAAAATTATCAAAAAAGATAGGGTGACAAAAAATTAATTAGCATATGCATGAATTTCTCATTGTGACAATGTTTGTATTAACAGAAGCTTGGAAATAACATGAGCGCCCCTCAGAAGGAATTAGATGAATTCACTATAGCAAATCCACATAATGCAATGAAAACTATACAGGTGAAAAAAGGAATTGATGACTGTCTCTACCCAGGAAAATGGAATGATCTCTGTAATATATCGTCAAGTGGAAGAAAGTAAGTTTGACTGAGGAATATTAAGAACATTTACTAACCATAGATCACATTATAATAAGAATTATTGATCGATACTAATAGTGTTACCAAAACACCAGGGATTCTGTCTACATTCTGCTGCTTGCTGCCCACAAAGACAAACACTGAGACGATTATTACCAAGGAAGAAGGCTTTAATTGGGAGCTGCAGCCAAGGAGTTGGAAGAATAGTCTGAAGTCCATCTCTGTGACTCAATGAAATCAGGGGTTTATATAGCAGGGGAGAAATATAATGATATGTAGGAAAATAGGAACTTGGAGGGGTAAGGATGCAATCGTGGTGAATGAAGGGACTGGCATCTCATTGTCTGGATGTGATGATCTGGTCAGTTTTGGCTCTTCGATATTTTTGATAGACCTGGGGGTCCTAACCTGAAGAATAAACTCAGATAAAACAAATGTAAGTTTCAAGCTTTAAAACCACAGGGGTCAATTTTTATGTTTATACAAAAACACTGTCTGTGGGACTATTGGGTCGGTTTCAACAGTAGCAGCGAAAGTAATTCCTTAATGTGTTCTAATAATGTGTTTCAAAAATGTTTCAAGATTTCAAGACTTTTTCAAATATTTTAAAATTTTCTTTTCACAATATTACTTTGAGCCTGGTAGACTCAGTATCTCCATTTTAGAGATGAAGAAACTAAGGTTGAGAAAGTTTAGTTATTTGCTCCTGTTTATTCAGCTAGTGAATGAAACAAATTGGGATGCAAATTCACATCTTTCTGAATTGAAAGCCCACAGTCCAAAAACTATTCCCACTACTTGATTATATGCTTTTAATATGTGATGTTGCTTTATTAATATTAAATAATTATTTTTGTTTTTCCCAAATGATCAGTGATTTTGAAAGAAAAAAGATGAATTTGAGAAAAATAGTGTACTTTTATTAATTTGTCTTTAGGAGTTTCTCATATATGGCAATTTTATGGTTTGGCTATGTCCCCACCCAAATCTCATCTTGAATTGTAGCTCCTATAATCCCCATGGGTCATGGGAGGGACCTGGTGAGAGATAATGGAATGCTGGGGGCGGGTCTTTCCCTTGCTGTTCTCATGATGGTGAATAAGTCTCATGAGATCTGATAGTTTTATAAAAGGCAGTTCCTCTGCACACACTCTGTTGCCTTCCACCTTGTAAGACATGCCTCTGATTCTCCTTAGCCTTCTGCCATGATTGTGAGGCCTCCCCATCCATGCAGAACTATGAGTCTATTAAACCTCTTTTTTTTTTTTTTTTTTTAATAAATTACCCAGTCTTGGAGTATGTATTACCAGAGTGAGTACGGAATAATACAGGCAACATGCTGAAAGTTAAGCTACCAAAACATAGAATATTCAGCAGAATAAATTAATCTGGGCTATAAGTAATCTCGTTAAGAAACTGCTAAAAGTTCACAGTTTTCTGGATGGAATAGATTAGCATTATCCATAATTTAGTAAATATAAGTGTAGCTGACTTACATACTTTTAATAATTAATATCAGAATATGTCTCTGCAGTTTTCTGAATATATGGATGAGACATAAATATTTCCTGAAGATACAATTTAATTTTAAAAAATAGTCATAGCCTTCTTTTGCCTAAAAGATATGTGTAAGAATCCCATAAAAATGTCCATGTCATGGTGCAGGTTATTTTTAAAAAATAATTTGTGATAATAGTAGCATTGATATTGCATCACTGCTAGAACTGAAAAAGGAAGACGTTCTATGGACAAGAGGGAATGATTTAGGATATAATCCTAAGGAAACTAGAAAGCATCAAAAAAAAAAAAAAAATCCCAGAATGGGTGAATCATTGTTGAAACCTTACCGTGTATGTAGAAAAACATTAAAAACATTATTTTCTTACATGTTGAGAGACTTTTCTATGTGACATAACTTTAGAGACAATTCTTTGAATATGATAGAAGAAATTCTAGATTGCCTCCTTCCTGAAAAATCTGGGAGATTGTGAAATTTGATGTCATGAAATTATAATATGAAAAATTATATACTAACCAGAGAGTTTTGAATATCCTAATAGGGCACACACTTGGCAATTTTTTGATCTTTAGGAGTCTATCCGAAAGTAACACTGAAATGTATATTTAATTTTACTGAAAATTTGTATGTATGTATGAGTGTACACACATACATATATGGAAAATATTATTTATTGATCACTACTACCTCTAAGCTCTGGCACATATTAATATTATTTTATATATTAATATTAGGAATCAAATACTCACTAGGCCTACATTCAATCAGAAATTGAGTTAAATCAGGGATTAGTCCTTTTGATTCTCCTCTCAGCCTCCTCCAGCATTTCATTCTGCTTTCCCAAAGCTCTTAAAAAAATGACTCGTGTATTCAACTGATGGTTGGAGAGTCAGATGGCATTTTTCTCTGAAATTTGTGATTGTTACCTAAAAGCTACATAGAAGGAAGGGGAAGAACATACTTCTCACATCTCATATTTACGAAGGGCATAGGGCCACAGGAAGTCTGTAGTCAGTGTTTAGTGCGTGTTATAGACTAGCATATGCCTGTCTTCTGAAGAAAAACACTCAACACTTTTCTTCATTCCTCTTTAGTTCAGTTTAGAAGATACAAAAATTATTATGATAGCAGGGGCAGAGGGACAGAATTGCAAAGTCACTAGAAAATACTGGAATGTAAGCTGGGGACTCATATCAAGTGCTTGTGAACACTCCCAGTTTAGGCTAGACTTGGATATTTAATATTCTTTAGATGTCTTGAGCACCACAGGATTCACGCAATTTCTATTATTCTGTGAGCTGGGTGACTTTAGCCCCATTTAAGGACCTGGCTGCTAATGATGAGATACTATTCCTCATAAAATGTAGACACATAACAAGTAATTATACAAGGTACTATTATTATTCCTATTTTGCTAATAAAAAATTGATTCTCAAAGAGGTTAAGCTACTTGAGATGGGATTTAAAGATTATAATCTTCTTGCTTTCTAAATGCAAACAGTGCTCATGGAAGCTATTATGAAAACTCTCAATTCTGAAATATGAAAAATCTGGTAAGCAGCTCATCATTGCAAATGTGATGCCTGAAGAATGTTAATGGTCTCAATGCTGCTTATATTTTATTTCTTTACATTTTAGTGCGTGGGGAAGAGTGTTTCCTGTCACCCTCTATTGTAGATATACCTTAAGTAGGAGACTTCAGGAAGCTGCTCTCCATCCTCAGGAGAGTACAGATGCCTCACAACTTACGATGGGGTCACACATATATCAGCAAGTTGAAAATATGTCAGAACTGCATTTAATATACCTACACTACCAAACATCATAGTTGAGCCTAGCCTACCTTAAATGTGCTCAAAGCAACAGGAACAAGAGTTGAGCAAAATAGTATAACACAAAGCCTATTTTTATAATAAAGTGTTGACTAACACATGTAATTTATTGAATACTGTACTGAAAGTGAAGAACAGAATTGTTGTATGGGTACTTGAAGTATGGTTTCCATTGTATGTGTATTGCTTTCACACCATTGTAAAGCTGAAAAATCCTGTATTCAACCACTGTAAGTTGAGGTCTGTCTGTACTATATTCCGTTGTGGAGAATGAGAATTGCTTTATTCTTCCTAATATTTTCACTTGTAGATTCACCTGCCGATGGGGCCGAGGACTCTCGTTTTTCTTCCACTGACATGTGGAAGCTCACCAGAGCAGTGGGGATCTCTCATCAGTGTAACAAAATGGACAAATTGCCAAATTCATCTAGAACAAGGCAAGGAGGGATGGTGAATGGAGCTAAACACTTAGGTTCTACATATTTAAATAGATATCCCCCTCCTACATGCTTTAACTGTCAATTTTAGAATGCTCAAATCTTAGTTAATAGTGGTGTCCTCTGTTTCTGTCCTTAAAGTTGAGTCTTCCCTGGTTGAACTCTCACTACACTCACGTGTGCACGTGCTCACAAACAAATACACACACTTTCAGGTTCCGTGGGATACTGTTAGTGTTCGTTTCTTGACATCTTGTTCGTCATATTAAAGTGACTGGTATTAGACTATGTTAAGAGTAAGCTTGTTTTCCGGAGTTCCCAATCACATCCCACACATTCAAAGCACTGCTACCCTCAGGTATATTTGCTAAATGTTTTAATCTCTCAATAAAGTGATTTGTTTATGCTTTTAGCAATACATTAGAGGCAGGAGAAGGATTAGATTAGGCACTCCTGGGACTCTGATCTGATCCTTGCATGCTGCCTAAGTTATGGAAAGGAAAGTAATGAATATTTTTGTTGAATACTTGGTGGGTAATTAGACTTTTTATTATCCAAAGACTAATTGGTTTCTTATCCATTCTATTCATTTAAGGTGAAATACTAATTAAATGTTTTCTCCCCATGATTTTTGTGAGGACAACAAAACAGCTAATGAATGGAAGTGGGAGTTTCAGCATTTTAAATGGATATAAATAAATATATACAGGGAGTTTATATATTTTATTGGGGATTTAAAATGCAGATGGAGCTTACTCTGCATAGATTTACCATTATCAAAAATCACTAACATTTATAACAGGCTAAATATGCATAATGGGAGAAGAGAATTAAACCAGTGATGTATTAGAGTTAGGCTCCTTCTACATCCTCCCTGTTTCCTTCATGCTGCCTTTCTCTCACTTCACTACATCACAGTGCTTGAAAACCCAGCAGGCTTGTCTGTTCCTGCTGTGAGTGTGCGTGTGAGTTCAGGTTCCTTCAGGAGGCAAAGTCATACTAATAATAATTTTCTGTTAGTGGCAATTTGGAAAAAGTCTTATGTTGCTAAAGACTGCTGCATGACTACACGAAGAACTATGTATTGAAGTAGTTAGTATTTAAATGTGTTTTTGTGAAAGGTGCTCAGGCTTCCTTAGAAGGAAAAAAGTGATTTCTGTATACTTGGTTAAGCCCTTTTTTGCATGATAAGATAAATAAGGAGAAGAGTATACACGTTTTGCTTAACTTTTTATCTTGAAACAGTTTAAGACTCACAGCCAGCTGCAATCATATTACAGAGCTTATCGTTGTACCTTCTACTCAACCCTCTCCAATAATAACATCTTACGTAAGCATAGAACATTATCCAAAGCAGGACACTCATGCTGATACTATACTGTTAAGTAAACTACAGACTTTCTTCAGATTTCACCAGTTTTACATATACTTGTTTCATTTTGTTTTTTGTTTATAGCATGATACATTTTTTTTTTTTTGTCAGATGGATAGATAGATATAGATCCATATAACCACCACCACAATCAGGACACAGAACCATTCTATCAACACAAAGAAAATTCATACTCCTAGCTTCATCACTATAATTTTGTCATTTTGATAATATTAAATAAATGGAAATATACAGTGTGTAACTTTTCATGGTTGACTTTCTTCACTCAGCATAATGCGCTTGAAATACATGCAAGTAGAAGAGTATATCACTAACTCCTTCCTTTTAATTGCTGACGTTGTCTATATTATAGATATTTATGTACTTTTATTCATTCACCCACTGAAGGACGTTAGGATTGTTCTCAACTTTTGGCTATTACAAATAAAGCCATTATGAACATTCATGTACAGGTTTTTGTATGGACATAAATTTTCGTTTTGTTGAAATAGATACCCAGGAGTACAATTGCTGGATTGTTGTATTATATTAAAACACCATATAAATACAAACAGACACAACAAGGAAACTTTTGGAGGTGATGGATATGTTTATTACCTTGATAGTGTGATAAATGTAACTTTAGTTCATTTCCTTTATCTGGTATATAGGATTCCATTGCATGAATATAGTAAAATCTTTTTGTGTGTGTGATCACAGACATTTAGACTACTTCCTTTTTTAAAAACATTTATTTTAGTTTTGGGTGTACTCGTGCAGGTTTATTATATAGGTAAACTCGCGTCACAGGGTTTGTTGTACGGATTATTTCATCATGCAGGTACTTAACCTAGTACTCAATAGTTACGTTTTCTGCAGTTTTCCCTCCTCCCACCCTCCACCCTCAAGTAGGCTTCAACGTCTACTGTTCCCCTCTATGTGTCCATGTGTTCTCATCATTTAGTTCCCACTTTTAAGTGAGAACATGTGGTATTTGGTTTTCTGTTCCTGTGTTAGTTTGCTAAGAATAATGGCCTCCAGCTTAATCCTGTTCCTCCAAAAGACATGATCTTTTTCTTTTCTTTCTCTCTCTTTTTTTTTTTCCCTGAGATGGGGTCTTGCTCTGTTGCCGAGGCTGGAGTGCAGTGGGGCGATCTTGGCTCACGGCAACCTCTGCCTCCTGGTTTCAAGCAATTCTCCTGCCTTAGCTTCCTGAGTAGCTGGGACTGCTGGTTCACGCTTCCACGCCTGGCTAATTTTTTGTATTTTAGTACAGATAGGGTTTCACCATGTTACCCAGGCTGATCTCGAACTCTGGAGCACAAGCAATCTGCCTGCCTCGGCCTCCCAAAGTGCTAGGATTATAGGCGTGAGCCACCATGCCCAGCCGATTTTTTGCTTTTATATGACTGTATCATAGTCCATGGTGTGTATGTACCACATTTTAAAATATCTCGTCTGTCATTGATGAGCATTTAGTTTGATTCCATGTCTGCTCTTGTGAATAGTGCTGCAGTGAGCATTTGCATGCGTGAGTCTTTATGGTAGAATGATTTATGTATCCTCTGGGTATACCCAGTGATGGGATTCCTGAGTTGGGTGGTAGCTCTGCTTTTAGCTCTTTGAGGAATCACTGTACTGCTTTCCAGAGTGGTTGAACTAACTTACACACCTATCAACAGTGTATAAGTGTTCCCTTTTCTCCACAACCTTGCCAGCATCTCTTATTTGAACACAAGCTCACAGCAACCTCACTCTCCTGGTTTCAAGCAGTCCTCCTGCTTCAGCCTCCTGATTCACTGGGAGCACAGGCACAAGCCACCACACTTGGCTAATTGAATTTTTTTTTTTTTTTTTTTTGTAGAGATGAAGTTTCACTTTGTTGCCTAGGCTGGTCTCGAGCTCCTGGGCTCAAGCAATCCTTCTGCCTCCATCTCCAAGGTGCTGGGATTACAGGAGTGAGCCACAGCACCCGGCCCTCCATTTTCTTTGGTTTTACAACCAGAAATTCTAAGAACATTCTTATGTATGTTTCTTTGTGTTTGTGTGCAAGAGTTTCCCTAGAGTTTATAATTAAGAGTAAAATTATTGAGTCTTACAGTAAATATGCATTTTTCTGTACAATAGGGGCAAATTATTCTCAGTTTGGTTTTATATAATTAATTTCCTAGCAAAGCCAGGTGGTGTTTCTTGTTGCTCCATGTCTATAAACGCCTGATATTGATACACTTTTTACCTTCTGTCAAACTAATGAAAGTAAAATTTAGAGTTCTTATTGAGCTCTTACTAGTGAGATTCTTCATATTTTCATATATTTGTTGGTCACAGGCTGTCTTTATTTATTTATGGCCAGTTGATATCTTTGACATATTATCCCATGGAGTTTCTGTTGTTTTTCTTTATATATTTGGTGTATTAACACTTTGTGCTTCTATTTCTTCTATATGTCCTTCCTAGTTTGTGATAATTTTTTCTTACGATTTAAAGAACAGTACTCTGAATATGAATGTACATGAATTAGCAATATTTTATGTACTGTGTTTTTTGGTCTCGTTTAATGTATTTTAAACTATTGTGAGAAAATAATATATTCTTGTATGGTTTCTTTTGAGAGTTCTAAAATGTTTCTCTTTACATTTAAGTGCTTAATGCATGAGGAATTTATTTTGATATCAACATAGAGATCTATTCCCAATCCCACCATTGATAAGTATTATATTACAAATTATTAAATACTACTCCATCCTTTTCTGAACTGAAATGCCAATTCTGTCATCTATAAAAATTCCATAAACACATATCTGTGATTTTTATTCCAACACTATATTGGTTTAATACTTTTACTGAAGCCAGTGTTGCAAATTTTTGGCTATTCTTAGTTTTTTTTTCATTTCTACATATGTTTTAAGTTATGCTTGTCAAGTTCCTCCAAATACTTCACAACTACTGAGATTTTGTTTAGAATATTATGAATGTATAGAGTAATTGAAGATAATTGATAGTTTCAAAGATATTAACATTTCTATATACCACATCAATGTGGTATATTTCAATACATTTCTATGTAATATATCTCAATACAATTTTGTAATTTGCTCTATAAAGACCATACTCACATTTTATCAGAGATATGCCTGTGATACACACCCATACACATACAGAAAGCATGGAAAGAAAAAGAGATTGAGTTGAAAGAGTCAGTTGAGTTGAGATTGAGAAAAAAAAAAGGAGTTACTATGTCAAGTAGAATCCTTGCAAAACTATGTTTTTTTCAATTTTGTTACAGACAGAAAAACATTGATTTTTGTATATTCATTGCATATTTAACTTGCTAGATTTCTGCATTATTTACAAAAATTTTAGATTCCATTGGATTTTCTATATAGATAGTAACATACTTTGTGAATACAACAGCTTTTTTTGTCATTTTCAATTTTCATAAATGTATGTCTTTTTCTTGACATATGATAGGGACTGTACCTTCTTTTATTCCTCATCTCTTTCCAAAAAATGACACTGGTTTCTTTCCTGCTTTACTGGGAAATTCTTCTCACTTTACTCTGCTTTTTCTTTTTTCATTTTTCTAACCTCTGAATGTTGGATGCTACAGCAATCGGGACTTTGACTTCTTTTTTTTTTATATTTGCTTTTACAATTTTATAATTTTATTTTTTTAATTCTAAATTGATAATTTATAAGGATATGCATTTATGGGGTACAAAGTGATGCTATGTTTCATAAAAACAATGTGAATTATTATGTGAAGTTGGTTAGCATATCCATCATCTCAAATACTTAACTTCTTTTTGCAGTGGGAGCATTAGAAATTTACTCTCAGCAATTTTGAAATGTATAGTACTCTATTATTAACCATATTTACCATGCTGTGTAATAGAACTAAAAAATATATTCCTCGTTTCTGGTATTTTTTACAATTTGGCCATCATTTCCCCATTTCTCTCAATCTGCAGCTACTGTAACCACCATCCTACTCTCTGCTTCTATGAGTTCAATTGTTTTAGATTCTGCATAGAAGTGAGAACATGTGGTATTCACTTTTCTGTGCCTGGCTTATTTCACTTAGCATAATGTTCTTCAATTCTATCCATATTGTCACAAGTGACATAATTTACTTCTTTAAAAAGGCTGAATAGTATTATTGCATTGTGCTATAGAGCATGTTTTCTTTAGATATTTGAGTTCTAATCTTCTGTATCTATGTATATTCTTTAAGTAAACTCAGTTTCACTGCTTTAAGCACATAAGAACACTAATGTTTCTCAGGGTTATGCATCTAGGTTAACAGTCTTTCTTGAACTCACGACTTGCATATAACATTTTTTTTATTCAATACCTCTGATTTATATGTATATTAAGCATCTCAAACTTACCAGGCTTGAAAATAGAGCCTACAGATGAGAGAGCTGGACAAGTTGAAGTATAAGAGCAGGTAAGGGCCATTCTGTGAATTTCATAACAGGCATGAAGAAATTTTTTCTTTCTACTAAAACAATGAAAAGTTATTGATGTACTTTAAGAAAGAAATAGTAAGTTCAGGTTTGTAATTTTCAAAACTCTAGCCATAATATGTAGAATAGATTGAAGAGTAATATGAGTAGATAAAAAGTGCAGCTCAGAGACTTTATTAGGAATCCAGGTGAGAAATGATGGTGGCTGAGATCAGGGTAGTGACTGTGGAAATGGAGACAAAAAAATGTACTGGGCAAATGACTTTTGTATGATGACCATACTGAATGCTTACATATTGTTGGTTCTGTTTCTGACTTGTGTTTTATTTTTCATTAATTTATCTTCCTATTCTTACATCAATACCACACTGCTTCAATTACTGTGGTTTTTAGGTGTTTTAATATTTGGCAATATACTTAGTTTTGTGCCTTTTTTCTTCAAATAACAAAAGCTATTTTTATTCATTTACTTCCTAGAACAGAGGTTGAAAAACAACAAATATTTTCCAGCTATTTTTTAATTAAAGCAATATTTTAAAATTAGAATAATTCATATAAAAATCGGATTTTTTTTCCTACTGAAAGATCAGAAAATCCAGCAATGCTGAGACTATTTCTTATATGGCAATAATTGGCACGTGCTGAGAGAGTGCTCTTGAGAAACAGGATAATAATATTATATATATATCACATATGTGTGTGTGTGTGTGTGTGTGTATATATATATATATATATATTCAGATTTACATGGGATGGTCTAGGTTGTAACTCTTACCTAGACTAATAATTACTCTTATAGTGTCCAAGTTAGGAAATAAAAAACAGGTTTAGCCTGTCTTTGCATATTATAAATGCACTTTCATTTGACTTGATTTTGTTAGTTTAACTACTTTGACCTTATAAACATTTGAATTTAGAGATACTTTTCTAGATGAAATTAGAACAAATTTCTCAAGTTCTCCCAACACCACTTAATTTAAATGCCTATATGGTAAATAACAACTAATTTGGAAAGTGTGTAGAGCATTTTATTTTTATTTCCAACCTCACTTCTATTATTATTCTTGAATACTTGCCAAGAAATTTGGTTTCCATTCCGAAGGTAGCTCTTTATTGGCTTAAATTAATCAGCATCTGGCACTTTCTTCATTGTAGTGACTAGTTAAGAACTGGCCACATAATTTAAGGTTAGCCAATTAGAATGGATTTCAGGATTTTTGCTTGAAGTTTGTAAGAGAGATACAGCTGTCTTTCTCTCTTCTTCTCTCTCCATGCCCTGCCCCAAATTGCCCACCATGTGGATAAGGAATATTCTAGCTCAGGGAGGTTTTGGCAATTGACTTGCAATCAGGAAAAAAGTCAATTTTAGCTTTAGAATAAAGCTAAAAATATGCCAGTAAGAAAATATTTAAAAATAAATAGATTTTAGACATACTTAAGTCAACAAATTAAGCCAACCTTGAATTTCACTTTTCTTCTGAACCTCCATACACGAGTGAATAAATACTCTCATCCACAATGCCAGTTTGACTTTGTTTTACGTTATTTTTCACATAAAGTGTTTCAACGATCACAGAGGGAAGTAAAGTTTGCATTTCATCTTCCTAGTCAGGAAAGGAATGTGGCTTTCATTTGTTTGTATTTTCTCTACATGTCTCAGTAAATATTTGTTTGTTTTTGATATATCCCCTGCCATCTTTATTATGTTTATTTTTAGGGATTTTCCTAGAAAGGATTACTATATTAATTAAATTTGCAGCACTATTTGTATCTCTAATTCTATGTACATTAGCCTTGCATGCAAAAGAGCAAAGGAAGGCTTTGCTTAGAAATTCTTTAAAAATTTGAAATACAGATAATATATAAGAAATAAATGAAGCTCAGTATATTTTCACTTCTGAGTGATATAGATATGAGAAACAATTTCTTACTTGAAAAATTGTAGAAGGCATCTTGGTAATGATACATGGCTTATTACATAAGTATTATATTGCAAATGATTCACAATATATTAGCACAGACTGAACACTGTAAAGTGATGCTTAAATATAGGCCACAGGTGAAAACAAATAGGCTTTTATGAATACCAAATATATTGAAAGGAAATTTAAACTTTCCTATAGCCCTTAGCTTTTGTCAAATACATTTCTTAAACTGCTACTACAAATTGAAAACTCTGTAGAAACCTTTGAAAGATATTAAAACAGTGTGAATTAATGAGAAATTCATGCATTCTTAAAAACATTGCATTACTAAATTAAGTAAATACAGCGAACAAATGTTTTGTTGAGTTGATCATTTGCTGAAGTGATCATTTGCTGAAATAATCATTTGATGCATAGATATTTTGCGAAGTGCACCATTTCTGCTGCTAATAACATTCTTTCTCTAAAGTTTACTGTAAAAATTATTAGTTTTTTATGTCTTTTTCTCCGTGTTAATATCCAGTAACTCTGTGCTTGATATTTGTCAATGAAAGTGCAGTAGAAAGAAACTGCATCTGCTTTATGAAATGCCTATCAAACACTCTATGGTCCTTAAACAATATCTAGCTTATAAAAGAAAAATAAACAATCCTGAAGTTTTGCTGTAGATGTCTCACTTTGGAAGTAAAACCTTCCTTTCCATGTGTCCTCTGTTTTGTCAAGCCCACAGTAAATATAAAGATTTAACTTACTTTTAGAGCCAAAGTCCACAAGCTTCAAGTTCAGCGTTTCAGTGTAATTAAAATTGGCTTCTGAATTCTAGAGAACACTAAACTACAATTTGGCCCAATTCTTAGTAGACGGATTAATTATACTCAAGAGACTAATTACTTTTCCCATTTTGATGTTTTAAAATTGTAGTGTGGATTCTGTGCCTTGGGGTAATTAAGCAATTGTTTAGTTTTGAGGAATAACCCAAATGACTTCCATCAAAGGACTATACACTGTGAAAAAATTGCTTTAAAGGCAATAATGCTAAAATACTAAAATCATTTCTTTTTTATAGTAATCATAATATTTAATTAACTGAAACATAGAGACATAATAATTATGACTAATTTTTAGTTTTAACACAAATGTTAGAGAAATGTCCAGTTTAAAAACTGATATTCATCTAAATGTAAATAAATCAGTTGAACAATTTTATTTCAATTAAGGTCATTTGGACTGCTCAAAATACGCTCCCACATAAAGTAATAGGCAACTAAACTTAAATTTAAAATTAATTAATCTATTTATGTATATTCTTATGACTTATTTTTATGAAAAGGATATATAAAGATAATAAAATACGGTATCTTTTGTTTGATTTTATCTTTTGAATCTTGCCTCATTCCTTTAAAATTGCACAAGTGAATTTCTCACTTTGTAGTCTTTTGATAGTTGTATTATCTTGACAAGATGCTAAACCTGTATTTATATTCTAACTGTAATAATAATGTAGTGACATTATTCAACAGCTTATCTTCAAAGGGCTCAAAGGCTGTAGATAACATGTTATCACACTCATCACAGCATTCTTATGAATTCTGAGGCTTTCTTTTCTTTTCTTTCTGTTTGAATTAAATAACTCCAGCATAGGGTGTTGAGAATGAAAATACTTCATTTTGGAAGCATTAAGAAGAGCACAGTTAAATATTTCCTTAAAGTATAAAATGGAAAATTTGAATTTTTAAGATGTTATCAAAAGTTTCACAGACATTTAATTCAAAAAGATATTCCAGTTAATCTAATTCAACTTCTGTCAGAAAGCAGAATAACCCTTCCCATTATTCCATATATAGTATCACTCTGTGTCCTTAAGTTCTTCTGTGTAACTAAATAGTATCTTCTGGAATAAAGTATTTCTACTTCCCTAAAATACCTTTTTAGAATTGAGTTGAAATTGATCTAAATGTAAATTTCACTTTCAGCTGTCATTTTTCACCATAGAACGATACATGATCTCTGTTACAGTAAGTAGTCAGGCAAGGGACGCCCCCCCACCACCAACTAGGAATGTTAGGTGCCCATCAGGTGATAGTCAGGCGGTTGCTAACTGTCTCTCTCAAATAATAACTGGTTGCAGCCAGTACCAAGGAAAGGCATTGTCCCCATAGGTAGAAAATACCTGAAACAGGCCAGGCGTGCTGGCTCACTTCTGTAATCTTAGCATTTTGGGAGGCCGAGACAGGCGGATCACCTGAGGTTAGGACAAGACCAGTCTGGCCAATGTGGTGAAACCCCGCCTCTACTAAAATACAAAAATTAGCCGGGCATGATGGCGGCTGCCTGTAATCCAAGCTCCTAGGGAGGTTGAGATGGGAGAATCACTTGAACCCTGGAGACAGTGTTTGCAGTGAGCCGAGATCAAATCACTGCCCTCTATCCTGGGCAGCTGAGTGAGACGCCATCTCAAAAAAAAAAAAAAAAAGAAAAAAAAAGAAAAAAAAAAAGAAAAGGCCTGAAACTAGTGATAAGCAGCTTCTGGATAAGATGCCAGGAGTTGAGTGGGTGTGCTCAAGCATGTGCATTAAAAGGTAAAATAGCGGAGTTTAACAGGTACGTGACCTTCCAGGGGCATTCCACTGGTAATGGAAGAATGCCTCAAGTGAACATGCATACAACTCCACTAAACACACTGTGCATGCTCCCCTCCACATGTGCATTCCCTCCACAAGGCCATTGCACATGTGGACAACCCACCCCACGGGAAGAATCAGGGGAGAAGGGACACAAGATCCTGGAAGTATGCTGACATCTAAAACCCCCAAGTCAAAAGGTCAAATCCCACGCTTGTCCTCCAAGATGTCCACTTGGCCGTCTTCCAAATGTACTTTACTTTCTTTTCATTTTTGCTCTAAAGCTTGTTAATAAACTTTCACTCCTTCTCTAAAGCTTGCCTTGGTCTCTTATTCAGTCTTATGCTCCTCCATCAAATTCTTTCTTCAGAGGAGGCAAGAATTGAGGTTGCTGCAGACCTGTAAGGATTCACCACTGGTAACTCAAATATGTGGCACCACTAACATATCTAGCCATAATCCCAGGATTGAAGCATTTCGGTGAGCAGATCCAGGCTTAATGACAGAGATGAACTGTGGAGGAATTTACAGTCTCTAGGTTTTTATAGACTACAAATAGCCAATATCTTTTGAGTATGGGGAAGGTTTTGAAAAAAGAATATTGCATTAAGATAATAAATTGGATTGGAAAGAGCTTGAATATAAACAAAAGTTTTACATAATAACCTAGAAAAAAAGACATAAATACCTGAACTAGTACAATAATAATAATGATTGAGCGACAGCCATTGCAGTACATTGAGCTCCATAGTGATAGCGCAGGGGCAAGTGAGAGCCAGACGGGCGCTGGGCGACTCGGTGCCTTGCTGAGGAAAAATAACTAAACATGGGCAAAGGAGATCCTAAGAAGCCGAGAGGCAAAATGTCATCATATGCATTTTTTGTGCTAACTTGTCGGGAGGAGCACAAGAAGCAGCACCCAGATGCTTCAGTCAACTTCTCAGAGTTTTCTCAGAAGTGCTCAGAGAGGTGGAAGACCATGTCTGCTAAAGAGAAAGGAAAATTTGAAGATATGGCAAAGGCAGACAGGCCCATTATGAAAGAGAAATGAAAACCTATATCCTTTCCAAAGGGGAGACAAAAAAGAAGTTCAAGGATCCCAATGCACCCAAGAGGCCTCCTTTGGCCTCTTCCTGTTCTGCTCTGAGTATCGCCCAAAAATCAAAGGAGAACATCCTGGCCTGTCCATTGGTGATGTTGCGAAGAAACTGGGAGAGATGTGGAATAATACTGCTGCAGATGACAAGTAGCCTTATGAAAAGAAGGCTGCGAAGCTGAAGGAAAAATACAAAAAGGATATTGCTGCATATTGAGCTAAAGGAAAGCCTGATGCAGCAAAAAAGGGAGTTTGTCAAGGCTGAAAAAAACAAGAAAAAGAAGGAAGAGGAGGAAGATGAAGAAGATGAAGAGGATGAGGAGGAATATGAAGATGAAGATGAAGAAGAAGAGGATGATGATGAATAAGTTGGTTCTAGCGCAGTTTTTTTTTCTTGTCTACAAACCATTGAACCCCCCTGTACACAACTCACTCTTTTTAAAGAAAAAAATTGAAATGTAAGGCTGTGTAAGATTTGTTTTTAAACTGCACAGTATCTTTTTTTTGTATAGTTAACACACTACCGAATATGTCTTTAGATAGCCCTGTCCTGGTGGTATTTTCAATAGCCACTAACCTTGCCTGGTACAGTATGGGGGTTGTAAATTGGCATGGAAATTTAAAGCAGGTTCTTGTTGGTGCACAGCACAAATTAGTTATATATGGGGATGGTGGTTTTTTCATTTTCAGTTGTCTCTGATGCAGCTTATACGAAATAATTGTTGTTCTATTAACTGAATACCACTCTGTAATTGCAAAAAAAGAAAAAAAAAAGTTGCAGCTGTTTTGTTAACATTCTGAATGCTTCTAAGTAAATACATTTATTTTAAATTGATATTGTTGTCCTTTTCATAGGTGTGAAATTTTTCTTCTTGAGGAGAAGTTAGTCTTTTGCTTTTGCCCATTTTGAATCACATGAATTATTACAGTGTTTTTCCTTTCATATAGTTAGCTAATAATAAGTTTTGTCTACACACCCTGCATACCATAATAGGGGTAAAGTTAAATTGAGATAGTTTTCATGCATAACTGAACATCCAAAATCTTGATCAGTTAAGAAAGTTCACATAGCCCACTTACATTTACAAACTGAAGAGTAATCAATCTACTCAAAGCATGGGATTATTAGAATCAAACATTTTGAAAGTCTGTCCTTGAAGGACTAATAGAAAAATATGTCCTAACCTTTTCATGAGGACTCTATTCTTTAACTGCCATTACCATGCAATGGCAGTTAAAGTTTGCAGTTCCCACATTAAAGAAGACCTGAAAATGTATCCCCAAAAGCATGAGCTTAAAATACAAGACTGCCATATTAAATTTTTTGTTGACATTAGTCTCAGCGAAGACTATGAAAATGCTGGCTGCAGATGTCTTTTCCCATTTATCTCAATATGGACTGCTCAGGAAACAAGACTTTCCATTACAAGTATTTTTAATTAATTGGGTCAGCTTTTAAAATGAAGATGCCACATTCAAAATAGGGTATATTTTCCTATATTATGGTTTGCCCCTTTATAAATCCAAGTAGATAGGAGGAAAGAAGACACTTAAACTTTGCATCTCAGTATGAATTATTCAATTTATTTGAATGATTTTTCTTTACAAAACAAACTCATTCATTAGTCATTATCTGCTTAGCAGTTTAGGGAACAATTTGGCAATTTTGTGGTTTTCGAGATTATCATTTTCTTAAAGTGCCAGTATTTTAAAATAGCATTCTTGTAATTTTACATGCTTTTGTGATGGAGTGCTGTTTTGTTATATAATTTTGACTTAGATTCTTTCCATTTGCATTGGTTTATGTAATTTCAGGAGGAATACTGAACATCTGAGTCCTGGACGATACTAATAAACTAATAATTGCAGAGGGTTTTTTTTTTTTAAAAATAATAATAATAATAATGATTGAGCAAAGGGGAGGGGTTTTGAATTTTTCAGAGTTAGTTTAGAAGATCTGGTGACTCATTAGATGTGGGGGAAGAGTAGTATCAAATTTTGAGCCTGATTGACATAAAAAATTATAATGATATCAATAGAATAACTCATTTACTCAATAGTTATCCCTCTAAGATAACAAACAAAAGCATATTCAATCCTTGTGAGGAATTACAGGGTTTGGTGCCACCCTTAAATACCTAAAAATGCAGGAGTGTGGTCCCAATTATATTCCCATTTTGTTCACCAATCTTGTCCCTACAAGACCAGAAAAATCGTGGTGGATGTCAGTGGTATCATCATCCCAGTCCAGTATATTCATGACCTCAAGAAAATAAAATTAGATGAGCAGAAATTGTCAAGTTGGTTGAAGGCCTTGGTAAGAAATATATTCTCCATAGAATGAGAGTTGAACCATAAAGACTTGGTTAAGTAGTTAAGGATCCAGTAGTTCTGGTATACCACGACATCTCTTCTAAAGTACAGGACAGATTTTTGCATCTTGCTCTACCACATGGTAAAGAAAATGCAATGCCTGACATGCTGCTAGGTCATTAAGACAACTTAATCCATACCAGAACTACAGTTCTGGCTCATACAAAAAGTGAAATGAAATGTCTTTCAATTCACCAGCTTCAGTGGTTTCCAGAGCAAGAAAGGCTTTGAATCAGTCTCAGGCTGTGGCTTATGTAACAGTACCACTTGATTCATATAAACACTGTCATGAAGAATACCCTATAATATTAACAGTATCTGAAGAAACACGCAGGAGTAGTTTTACAGCAAGCCCTATGTAGACTCCTCAGATTCTGAAGCAAGGCTGCGTAATTTTTAGTGAAAAATTATATGCCTTTTGTAAAAAAGCACCTGATATGCTGCTGAGTCTCAGTGGAGAATTGGAATGCCTGACCATGGTTCATGATATGACCATGAGGCCATAATTGCCCATTTCCATCTGCATTCAGTCAACTTCAACAAGTCACAAGATTGAGAGGCCCAGCAGCAACACATCGTAACATGGAAGTTGTTAATCTTAGTTCAGACATAACCATGGCTGGAAGAAATAAAACAGTTGCATCCCCATGTGACCCAGACATCCACCCTTCAGTTTATGCCTATGACCACATGGGATGCGCATCCCTTATGACCAGCTGATAGGGAAGGTGTGATAGTTAATATTGAGTGTCAACTTGATTGGATTGAAGGATGCAAGGTATTGTTCCTGGGTGTGTCTGTGAGGGTGTTGCCAAAGGAGATTAACATTTGAGTTAGTGGACTAGGAGAGGCAGCCCCACCCATGATCTGAGTGGGCACCATCTACTCAACTGCCAGTGTGGTTAGTATAAAAACAGGCAGTGGAACGTGGAAGGACTAGACAGGCTGTGTCTTCCGGCCTCCGTCTTTCTCCCGTGCTGGATGCTTCCTGCCCTCGAACGTCAGACTCCAAGTTCTTCAGCTTTTGGACTCTTGGACCTATACCAGTGGTTTGCCAGGTGCTCTTGGGCCTTCAGCCACAAACTGAAGGCTGCACCATCGGCTTCCCTACTTTTGAGGTTTTGGGGCTTGGACTGGCTTCCTCGCTCCTTAGTTTGCAGACGGCCTATTGTGGGACTTCACCTTGTGATTGTGTGAGTCAATACTCCTTAATAAACTCTCTTATATATATATATCTATCCTATTTATCCTGTCCTTCTAGATAACCCTGACTAATACAGAAGGAAATTTTAAAAAGTTTGGTTCACAGATGGTTCAGTTCATTATGTGTGTGCAAGCTAAAAACTGAAGTTGCACTTTGGTTCCACTCAGGGGTAGTTCTGAAAGACAGAAGTAAGAGGAAATCCTCCTCAAAGGCATTACGGATGGTGAATTTGATTGTCAATTTTGGGCAGAAGAGTAGACAGCTGAGAGTACAATCATGAGTGAAAGCAATTGCTCTGGTTGTTTGGTCTGGCGACATGAAAAGAAAAGATTGGAAAATCAGAGGCAAGGAGGTATGGACTATAGGCATGTGGACTGATCTGCTGGCAAGGAATGCAATGTACAACATCTCATTGTCTACTAGGTAGTATTCATCTCAGAAGGGATTCAATAACACACTAAACAGCATGATTCTGCTAGTGGCCCTAGCCTAGCTTCTGCATCAGCTACCCCTGTGCTGACATAATGGATGTCTGAATATGGTAGGTATGGTGGAAGAGATGGGGCCTAGACATGGGCCCAACAGGCCAGGCTCCCATTCACCATAGCTGATAACTATACTGACACTGTTAAATATTTACTTCCCAGCAAATAAGCCCAACACATAATCACTGATTCAGCATCCCACTGGAAGGGATTTACCAGCCTTTTGCTGGCAAGTTTACTCCCTGGGGCCCCTTTTGCCATGAAAGGTGCAGCAATTTATTTTGACTGAAACTGGCACAATTCTGAATATGGGTTTCCCTTTTCTATACAGAGGTTCCCAGTTACCATCTCCTATGCAAGTGCTCAGTGTGCTTGTTCCACTAACTTAGGAGTCTAACATTGAATTACATTGATCAGGACAAGGAATCCAATGAACAGCTAAGGAGATGCAGAAATGAGCACAGGATCTTGAGGTTCACTGGTCTAATTACATCCTATATCTCAAAGAAGCTGACAGCCTATGAGAGTGATGAGATGGCCTATTGAATGCAAAGCTGAGACTCAGATTAGAGATGATACACTGCAAGCATGGACGATTATCCTCCAGAATGAAGAGTACACTATCAATTACCATTCTAAAGTGGAGAGTCCTCAAATAATAAAATACAGGGTCTGGGAACCAGGGGACAGAAGTGTGAGCAGCTCTGATGACTGTTGCCTCTAGTGTCCTATTTGAGGAAATTGCTTTTCCCAACTTCACAACATCGAGCTCCGTAGGTATAAACATTCTTACTCCCCCAAAAGGGAAAACTTACACCAGGAGACACAAGAGAACCGGTAAACTTTCTGTCATGGCCACCAACCAGGAACTTAATTAAGCTTTTTGGGCCAAGGGGCTTGCAAGCAAGTTAAGAAAGCCAGCATTATGGAAGGGATAATTGACTGTGATCATCAGGAAGAATTAAGGCTGCTGTTAATGTTGAGGGAAGAGAAGAATATATGCGGTCCCCATGTGATCTAGTGACCCATGTAGGTAACAATAAAAAGACAAGTGCAATAGAAACAGCCATAGAAGAGCAAGGTGAGTGGAAGCTCAAACCCCTCAGGTATATAGGAAGGCCACTTAGACCAACAGAATTACTGGCTAAGGGTGAGGAGAATAGAGAATGTATGGTAGAGGGAGATGATGATATTTAGTTATAGCCTTGAGAACAGCTGCTGTGATGGGGGATTGCTTCATTTACTTTCCTTTTCTAAGTTCCCCCCAGTGAAAGAGGCCCATTGGAATCCAGGTGGAACTACTCCCAGAGCTTATGTCGAAAAGTAGAACTAAAAGGCACAATGAGTAAATAGTGGATGATACCATGTGTTACCCTATTTCTCCTCTTCAGAAATGAAGCACTTACGTCCCCGGTTGTGAATGTTATCTGCTCCCAGTCCTCAACTTCCCAGAACTGCACTCTCTGGGAAATGTCTTCTACTTAAGAGAGCTACTTCCTGTGAGTCCGTGTGTCTTTTGTTGTTCCTGGGAACAGGCCTCTTCCAATGAAGTCTGTTCACTGGAGGAGTACAAAGGTCTAGCCTCTTGCTCCAACTTGGGATAACTCTGATGGACCATTCCAGCTTCAGATCCACTCATGGGGAATTCACATGAGATTTTTGCTGTCTAAGCATGGCTGCCTAATGCCTCCCCTGAGAAATCTGACTTATTTTCCTTTTTCCACAGGTGTTTAGCCAAAGAGCCCTCCTTTAAACATGTAACATTTTGACTTCCACCTCAAAGTCTAATTCTCAGGGAAAACGACCTACAGCATCAGATGTCTGATGATGTTGAACACATTTTCATGTACTTACTGCTAATATATTTTTTGTGAAGTGTCATCAAAGTCTTGTCTTCTTTTAAAAATTTGTCTCTTGTTTCTCTTTTGTAGTACTGTTTCATTGCAGTTTTTAAAAGATATTCTGGAAGCAGTTCCTTTATTATGTCCATATGTATTGTGAATAATTTCTTTTCTTAACGGTGGGTAGATGCTTTAAGTTTTAATGTTCAATTTATCAGTTTTTTATTTTATGATTACTTTTTGTGTGTGTCCTCTCTAAAAAATCTTTGCCCACCCCAAGGTGGTGAGGATTTTACCTTAATATTTTTTCATAAAAAATGTATAACTTTTGTATGTTGAGCATTGGGGTTTGAGGTACATTGTTTTTTATTCATGTTGCAGCACCGTTTGTTGAAATGGCATTCTTTTTAAAATTAAATTGTCACATGACTTTGTTGAAAATCAATTGACTTTTTATGCATGAGTCTATTAATGAACTCTCTTCTGCTCCACTGAACTATTTATCTCATATTTTCATACTACATTGTTTTGATTACTGTAGCTTTACGGCAAGTCAACTTCCATTACTTTCTTCTTTAGTAAAGATTGTTTCAATGACTATGTCTTTTTAGCATTTTATATAACTTTTAGAATAGACATGTCCATTTTTAAAAGTTGAAATTTTGAATGAGATTGCATTAAACATACAGATCAGTTTGGGGAGAATTGATATCTTCATAACATTGTCTTTCAATCTATTAGCATTATATATCTATTTATTTAGATTTTATTTTCTCTCATGAATGTTTTATAGTTTTATGTTTAGAGTTTTCCACATTTTTTGTTAAACTTATATTTAATACTTTATTTTTATCATTATGCTACCTTATTTTTTCAAAATCATTCTCCAATTGTTTGGCGCTAGAAAATAGAGCTATACATGACTTTGTATATTGATATTTTACATTATGTCTTTGATAAATTCACCTTTAGACTTACTCTTTTGGTTGTGTATTACCTACATTTTCTATTCAAATTTTGTCATCTGCAAATAAAAAAGTTTTACTTTTTTTTTTATTTTCGTGATGTTTATTCCTTTTAATTGCTTTACTACACTTCAGACTTTCTGTACAGTCTTGAAAGGGCATGATGAAATGGGACATTCTTGTCTTCTCCCTCAATTTATGTGGAAAATATCTAATCTTTTATCATGTAGTATCATCAGAACTTACACAAAGATTGGTAGATTTTTCTGAAGAACCCTTATCAGAATGTTGCCTCCTATTTTTTGTTAGCTGATGGTTTGTCTCATGATTGGGTGTTGAGTTTTTTCATTTTTTCTTTTTCTTTTTTTTTTAACAAATGATCACGGAATTTTTCTCCTTTGTTCTAATAATATGGTGAATATATATATATATGTATATATAGATATAATTTGTTATATAAAACTTAATACTGTAAAGAACAATGAGTTCTAGACTTAGGATACTTTCAAATTATTCTCTAAGGTAGACTGTTAAATGCCATTCTGCTACAGGCAGCAGATTCGATTCACTCCAGCTCTTTGTCCATTCTCATCCATGTTAGCTCTATTTCAACTCAGACTTTAGTTCATGCATCAGACAATATTTGCTACATTTTAAGTGCAACAATATTTAATACAGTGATTGCACTTATGAACATTTTGAAGGGTTGGAGAAGGGGCTCTTCTCTGAATCTCCAGCATTGATTCACAGGAAACACCACAGAACTGGTCTGCTGAGGAAGCTGCTACCACCAGCACATTTAAGAAGTTGGGGAATCAGACAACTGCTCTCCAATTGCTGCTTACCTCATTGCACCACTTTAGCCTTGATCTTAGGATCAGAAGTCTGCTATGAATATTTATTCCAGTTCTATATCAACAAAATGAATGGCTTCTATGCAATGTTCTCTTTTCCTACCAAAATCACTCTCAATACAAGTTTTGAATAAGTGCACCTCATTTGTGAAAATAAAGCATTAGCTTTCCAGCATCTGCGGTATAGGAATGCACACCAAAATAGGAACAGATGCTGGAAAAGATAACTTGTCATACTCATTAGAAGAAAGTACTCCAAAGCTTCAGCTGTCCCAACCAAAAGAGAAAAGAGTGTGTTTGGTAGAAATGTGGAAAAAGAGCAGTCTCCTGTCTTCTCTCAGTGGATAGCTTTTCACCAAGAATCATGCTTTTGTGTTTTGCCTTTCTAAGGTTTTACTTGGAAGATTATTTTTCTGTCAAGTATATACACTGGTATATATTTTAAATTTAAATTAAGGGCTATTAACTTGAACTTTGTTTTTTCTGGCTGAGAATGTTTTTAGATACCATAATTTAAAATGCTATAATATAAACACAGAAATAAATAATAACCTAGGTAACACAAGCTTAGAATGCTGAGATCACAGTGCCTGCAGTAAGATGACTCACAATGCTTTATGTTTGTCAGTTTGCAACAAAACCTGGTTTTTTTCCAAATAGTTCTGTCAAAATAGATAAATCAATAGCTTTATTAGACATCATCACTTGACAGAAGAGTATATTCTCCTTTTTTTTCAGAGACATGCTTTAAGGAAGTAAGGCTTAAGAACTAATAGATTTAGTTTTTTATTGTGAGGAATTATTACTCAAAAATAAGCAACACATCCTCCAGAATGTTTTATAATACCTTAAAAAATGAAGTATTGGAAATCATGTGGGATCAACAAAGGTAATTAACTTCAAGGATTTGAAATAACATGGAAATAAAATTACTAGATTTTATAAAGCAGGAACATATTAACTTACGTAATAGACATCTCTATCTTGTGTTTTTCAAGATGAAATTGAGATTTTGAAGCCCTTGAGGTGAGAACATTGGTCACAAATAGATAAAACTAATTATAATCTGTTTTCAACTTCTTCAGATTTGGGCCTTTTGCATCACATAGTTGTGTTGAGCTCAAAAAGAGTAAAGCAGTAGTTTTATTTTGATATGATTTATGGTATAAATAGCATGTACTTCAATAAAGCACTTAATGTTCTAAATATTCTTTAAAATATGTAAAAATATTTTCCAAGAGATCTCATTTTTACCGATGAAAAATAGAATAAATAGAAACAGACACATATAAGAAATATTTTGGGAAGAAGAAAATATGTTTATCTTCATTTATTTGTATGTACTAGTATCCCCTTTAGTAATATTAATTATCCACAGTAACAAAATAATGCCCCTAAAAACTAGACTTCTTCTAGATGTATGAAGTCAGATATTGTTAAACATATGATTTTATTCTACTGCGTTAGTGAAGTTAGCAGATGCTCTTCTCACAAAACAAATATTTCACTGCTTTTCTTTGCTGCTGTTGTTGCTATTAAAAGCTATTTCGAAGAAAAATTTTATCTTTCTATCCACCAGGTTTTTTTAAAGACCACTTTGTCACTATCATTTCATTAAATATATTAGAAAATTTTATTGGCATCATGAGAAATGAAAAAAAAAACATTGATGTGAGATTTATCTTATTTTAACAGATATAAAGAAGAAAACTTTCACAAATACCTTAGCGGCCCCAAATATTAAAGTATTCTCTCTAACTTCTCTCATATTTACCCCACTTCATCATCGGAACAACCCATAGCCTACAATAAATGTAAAAAAGGGACAGACAAGGATGTTTTTATAGGGAGTCTAAAGGATATTCTTTTTAATAATCACGGTTTAGCACCACCAACTATGTCACAGTTCTGAAACATTCAGGAGCTGACATGTGTTTCAAAGGTTTTAAGTTCTTTCTATTTTATATGTCAGAAGGGAAATCTAGATTTCTATCAATGAGCTAGAAAAATTTATCTACAGAGAAATATAAAATGTTTGGTTTGTGTTATTTCTCCCTAAAGTAGGACTCTGATACAAACAATGTAAAAACAAGGAGGAAGGGACAAAATAAAAAAATAATTTATTTTATGGTTCAGGGTTTAATATTAGCCTTCTATGTGGTTCAACATTAGTATCATCGGTACATTCAAGTCCATGAACACTGTCTTTCTGTAGACCTCTTTTTCATTCCCAAAACTCACTTAATGAACCTAGCAATAATGGTGGTATGAACAACAGGTAGTCAAATGAGATGTAGAACCTGACTTTGGAGGGATGTGGGGTCAGATGATCAGCATTTGAGGTGTCTTTGTTCACTTGCTTTTACCACCCTGACCACAGGCATCCTGTTTTCTCACTGAGGAGGAGGGCACTGCTCTGGTTGTATTACAGAGCAAAGTTTGGCCCACTTTTCAATGGATGGAATCACTGTTTAGTACAAGGACAAGGTTCATGGGTATGACTTTCTCTTCCTTTTCTCCCTTCTACAGGATGGAATAATAAGGGCCAGACACTGCTCTTCCATGGAAAAATGTTGAGATGTCTCACAACCCCCAACCTCCACATGATCTACTTGGAATTAGTAGTGGCGATGTTGGCGCCACATTTCAACTTTTCATCTCTTGCTCTATATCTATCTCTGGTTCTATCTCTTCAATGCTGGGTGAATGTTCAGTTTTAAAAGACAGAGATATCTTTATGATCTGTTTGAGCTTGAAACTATTTAGGCCTGAAGTATTATAGGACAAAGTTACATAGTAAAGTCAGGCACAGTAATGTTCTATAGGTTGAGTTAATAATTCTCAAGCCTGAGATCATCTGGTGGAAATTGCAGCTTCTGAAAAATAGTATGTTTGAAGACCATATGCTGGGTGATAATTGTAGTCTGAGGGACAAGATTCAGAAAATCCTGGATTTCTTAGCTGTAATGTTTAATAGCCTTACAATTTCATCCCTTGTTTTACATACCTCAAAGCGTTATTTTAAACCCTTTGGTTTTTATTCCTACATAGAACTCTTAAAGAATCTTGGCTTCTGGGTCAGAGAGTTAAGAGAGATAACAAAAGATTCAGAAGAAATAAAAAGTACCCTATGAAAAGATCAAAAGAGTAAAGTATACGTATGAAGATGCATTATAAAACAATTATTTAGGTGTTGTCAAATTATAAAATTATCTTTCAAATGTAAATATGGATCTAGTACTATAATTAATATTGGCAAGTCACTTTTAAGATGTCAAGCTTCAGTACTTAATTTCATAAAGGGCCTTTCAAATGATGATATTTACCTTATAAAATAAACTAAGAGGGCTTTAGGATAAAGTTCAGAATATGACTTACAAGGATATCAATGAGAAATGCCTTTACACTGTTCCAAACATAGAAAATCACATGAGTGTTTTGGTGAGAAATTTTGAATAACTTGGAGGATATACAAGTCCTGATACTCAGAAACAGTAGTTTTAATTGCGGTTTAAATTTTGGAGACTTTCCCAGCTATTCCAATACTTATTTAAAGTAAATATGATATGCATACACAGTGCAATATTGTTTTGGCCTGATTAAGCAGTGATAGCTTATA